>NW_026080049.1:0-2483 GCF_006386435.1 Epinephelus moara | reverse complement strand
GCACGCGTAATGGAAACCCAACCTGATTTGATTAACACAGCTGCAACCTAATGAGTTCACATCCCTCTCAGCCAACCACAAACAGCCACAGCATCAGATAGGGAGTATATATTCAGCATCTGTCATCTTAGAAAAGTCAAAAGAAAAGAAACAGAGTGAGACTGCGAGAGAGAAAGAGAGAGAGCGCGCGCGCATGAGAGAAACGCATCATTGATTTACAATTGTGGTGACCTCCTCCCAGGCTACCTTTGCATCATCAGCCCGTTGAGGTCTGCTCGCAGTTCCGTATATTCTGACACAGCGAGCTTGGACCTCCCGGACCAAAACATCAGGTTCCTCCTGGGAGAAGTTTGGCCGTCTGACGCTGCTGCTCTCTTCTGCAATGGCGAATTCAGTAAACTCTCATTACGCCTTCGTGCGGCGCATTTAAGGGCGAGGAGAGGGGCTCATTTGATTGGTGTGATGTGTGTAAAACCCACTCCATGCCTTCTCTCCTCCCTCTTTCCGACTTGCGCAGGTAGGAGGACGGAGGTGGGACAGACGAGTAGCTGCGCCAGCGCGCACGGTGTGCCAAACTTGCAAAATCCGCCTGGCCACACCCAGTTGGTGAAGCGCAGGTGCGCTGCGCCCCCGCCTCACCCGGTCTGCGAAACTAGAGCCAAAAGTGTGGAGAAGAGGGACCGGGAAAAGCGGCGGACCTCCGTTCTCCCCGCAGTTAGGGACCGTTCGCCACGGTACTGCTGCTGGGCAGGGTGGAAATAAGTCCTGCAGAGTTACAGAGGACCTGGAGAATGTTTTAGGATAGTAATAACATTATATAAGATAATCATATTACAAAGATAATATAAGATAATAACATTAAAAACAAAATGAAATTGCAATACTTTTTCAAAATTTGATGATTTTACCTTTCTGTACATTTTGTATACAAATTCATTTCAATTTCAATTTACAATGTTCAAAATAGTTTCCCAAAATCCTGTGGGAAACACTGGCGTTAGAGTACTTTGATTACTTTTTGCAGTAACGAGTAACCTAACGGGTTAGTTTGCTGTTTGAGTAATCAAATACTTAAGTACACGCTGGTACTCACCAATTATCCCCGGCTGGGTAACGATCGGGTTATTCTTGTCCTGTTTTCATTACTTTGACTATTATTCATGGACGTCAGAACTATTTTCTGAGAGGGGGGCGGGATTTTTGTTGAGAGGGGCGGGGGAAGCACGCACACTTATCAATGATTAAGGATTTGATTTGAAGTTATTTTATAATAACATGCAGTTATAAGAGAACTAGAATGGATGAACACGGCATCTTAATTGTTAAGAAAATGAAACTTTGATAACTAAATCAAGTCATTTAAAGGGAAATTTCGGTTTATTTCAACCCGTCTCCTATCGTCCTAAATTTGTTTCAAGTCACTAGTGACATAGAAATAATAGTTAGCATGTTAGCCGTTAGCCTAGATACAGCCAGCGTCAGCCCTGTTAAAACGTAATTGAACGGGCATCCTTTCAAGTGCAAAGTTAGTCCACTAAACAAGCTTTTTCTCCACAAAGACCGCCTCATATCGTTAGGATAAATGTCAGAGAACATATAGAAAACGACATGTAAACATGTTGTCTTACCTTACCGGTGTGCTGCCATATTTGTTGTTTACCATTTAGCTAAGGCTGCAACCGGTCCCATTCCTTGGAACAGAGGTATTCCTCTTCTGTGGGCATTGGGGCACAGCATTCACAGGTAACGTTACACCACCGATCTCCAGAGCTAAAGCCTTCCAGCAGCCATTCCTCCTCTGTCGTACTCTACCTGTCGGCCTCTCTCTCTCTCCTCCTCCGTTCTTCAGTTTCACAAAGCTCTTCGTCAGTCTAATCTGGCTCAAATAAATAAGGGCGGCCATCGCCTCTCGATGTGGAAAGCCTATATACTAACATTCCACATTTAGGTGGTCTTCAGAGTTGTTGTCTTACCTTAAGGTGTGTTTACCGTTTACCTCTGCTTCCCAAAGCGCGGCCGAAATATCGCGAGAACAAGCAGCGATCTCATACCGTGCCTGAAATCTCGCGAGAACAAGCCGCAGCAGCTGGAAGGCAGAACCGGACAGTAGCCTGAAAGGTTCATTCGGTTATTTTATGAAAGATTTATAGAATAATGGCTGACTTTTTGCCAGACTTCAACTTTGTGGAGGAGGAATTTGATTTTGCAGAGTTTGATGGCCGCCTGCACCCCTAGTTCCGACGTCTATGCTATTATTTGAGTCACTGCCAGAACTGTGTCTGTTCCATAGACTGTATAAAAATATGTGTCAGCCTACATGTTGTTGTACTCACCTAAAAGCGTCAGCAGATGGCAGGAACTACATTTGAAGCGCCATACGTAAACTGTCAAGCTACTGTATCTCCCACAGGAAGTTCTGACAAATGTTTCAGAATAAAAGTCTATTTAAAAAATGGAGGGATTCTCTAGCTGAAGTTATAAGG
>NW_026080048.1:0-1101 GCF_006386435.1 Epinephelus moara | reverse complement strand
ACTATGACTTAAAAAAATTATGACATACAATACTCTAACAAAAAATTATGACATACTCTGCTATGACAAAAAATATGACATACTATACTATGATGTTAAAAAAAATGACATACTATACTATGACTTAAAAAAAAAATAATGACATACAATACTATCACAAAAAATTATGACATACTATACTATGACAAAAAAATATGACATACTCTACTATGACAAAAAATATGACATACTATACTATGATGTTAAAAAAATGACATACTATACTATGACTTAAGAAAAACAATTATGACATACAATACTATAACAAAAAATTATGACATACTCTTCTATGACAAAAAATATGACATACTATACTATGATGTTAAAAAAATGATATACTATACTATGACTTAAAAAAACAATNATGATGTTAAAAAAAATGACATACTATACTATGACTTAAAAAATAATAATGACATACAATACTATCACAAAAAATTATGACATACAATACTATAACAAAAAATTATGACATACTCTTCTATGACAAAAAATCTGACATACTTTACTGTGACTTGAAAAAATTATGACATACTATACTATGACTTAAAATAAATACTATTATTATATATTATATACCATTATATATTATAAAAACATTTATGATAAAAAAATCTGACATACTATACTATGAAAAAAAATCTGACATACTACACTATGACAAAAAATATGTCATACTATACTATGACAAAAAATATGACATAATATACTATGACAAAAAAACATTACATACTATACTATGATGTTAAAAAACATGACAGACTATACTATGACAACAAAATATGACATACTATACTATGATTTTAAAAAAAAAATGACATACTATACAATGATGTTAAAAAAAGACATACTATACTATGACTTAAAAAAATTATGACATACAATACTATAACACAAAATTATGACATACTATACTATGACAACAAAAACATGACAGACTATGCTATGACAATAAAATATGTCATACTATACCATGATTAAAAAAAAAATGACATACTATACTATGATGTTAAAAGAAGTTATGGCACACTACACTATGACAAAAAATATGACATACTATAC
>NW_026080047.1:0-5742 GCF_006386435.1 Epinephelus moara | reverse complement strand
GAGATTGCTATGTTAGCCTTTGTTGTAAGCTAACGGCAGAGCACAGCTAATTCACAACGCAATGTGTAACGTTATGTGTACTTATTTAGACAACTGAGGGCTAGTTTATTGTGGTTTCAGTTGGACGAAAGAGGATGCTTAGCTCTGTGAAATGAACTCTACTATTTGAAATACATGTAAACATAAACACAATGAAATACTGCGGTTATCCTATCTACAGTACACGGGTCTGTGTGGACTAGGCCTTATTTTTCAATACAAGCAAAACTTTATTAAATGAGGCATAAGGGTTAAATAGCATGATGGATATTCATTTTAGTATTGATCACTCTCCACTCAACATGCTTATTTACCTATACATTTTTGTCTTTATAGGTAGTCTTGCAACTGATGGCAAGCCGAAGATCACCCGTTGTCTGGGCACACCCAAGATCTCACTACTGGTGGGATATAATTGTTCCTGATTTCACCTCTGTCCAGTTCATCCAGAACCTTTAATTTTCTTATTCAAGTAACATTGTCACCCTCCTTTTTCTGTCTGTGCTTTGAGCTGCTGTGACATGTGAATTTCCCAATATAGTCCTTAATAAGTCAAAGTGCACATAATAATGAATGCCCTCTTGTCTGTTTCAACACTGTCGGATCTTACCTTATGACATTTTTTTATTTTCGTTTTTTTTGTTTTGTTTTTTTCTTCGTTGGAGGGTACCACAGTGTGTTGGTGCAATAGATGGAAGCCACATTCCAATTATAGCACCAGAGGAGTTTCCCAGAGACTACTACAACCGGAAAGGATGGCATTCGGTTGTTCTGCAAGCAGTTGTGGATGGCAGAGGTCTTTTCTGGGATGTATGTGTTGGCTTTCCAGGGAGTGTGCACGACGCAAGAATCCTAAAACAGTCACATTTGTGGGAAGTCCTAAGTGACGGGGAGTTTCTGGGCCAAAACAAAGTGTCCATCTCTGGGTGTGATGTTGGACATTACCTGATAGGTGATCCAGTCTACCCCATGCAGAGCTGGCTCATGAAGCCCTTTGCGGACACTGGCAGATTGATCCCTGAACAACACACCTACAGCTACAGATTAAGCAGTGCACGGTCGGTTGTGGAAATGGCCTTTGGGAGATTGAAAGGACGGTGGAGGTGCCTCCTAAAAAGAAATGACTGCAAGCTTGACCTGAGCAAGAAAATGGCTCTGACCTGATGTGTCCTTCATAACATTTGTGAGGAACATGGTGACAATTTCACTGAGGAGCACCAGGACAGACAGGCCAACATTCAGCCTCCTCTTCAGGCATTACCAGAGCATGGCAACCAAGAAGGGGCTGACATTAGAGCTGCTTTAATGGCATATTTTAAGAGAGGGAATGATTGAACCTGCCATTCAAATGTCTTGTAAGAGCAATGTATTTACTTTTGTTTCCATGTATTCATTATTTGTTTTGAGGATTATTTTCCTCCGAGCCACCATAGGTCAGTGTTGTGTCACGTAGCTAAGGCGGAAGGTGGCTACAGGTGTCTTAAATTTGTGTTGATTTTGTAAAGGTTTGCTGAAGTGGTAGGATGCTAACAGGTTTCGACTGTGCTCGGTTTTATTTTGTTTTGTGTTAAACTGAGTCCACGCCCTAACAGCCGCTACCGGCTGACAGTGGCATAAATGGCTAAGTATAACACTAGTCACTACACTTCTGGTTGTGTATTCCATGGACCGCGGAATGCATCTGAACAAGGGGGGGCCATAATTTCAAGTCACGCGGAGGGGGTGGGGGGGCATATGCATTGAAACAGACAATATTACTGATGTATTAAATAACGTTGCGGAGCACTTTTTTTATTCCGACGCCACACAGTCACATCTACAGTACACGCATGAACACGAACACATGCTTGCTCAGATTAACCCCTCTGATCCCACTCTAACATTCACACACAACAGGCCAAGCCTATTTACACATAAACGCACAGATGAAACTATAGCAAACAACAAAGTACATCCAGTCCACAACCACAACCAAAACTCATCTTGCTGCCTTGAATCTAAATCAACATCATATTCATTATCATCACAAGTCAGCACTCATATCAGACTGATGTGCAGAGCCGCGCGCACACACACACACACACACACACACACACACACACACACACCCAACAACAAAACAAGCGCAGCTGCACAGTTACTGAAAAGTAACCACAACGCTGAATTTCTGACCATTACCACCCGCAACCGCAATGTGTATGTCCACTCCCGCCCGCTCCCGCAAAACTCTGAGAATTTATGCCCGCACAATAATAGAGATGCATTGATTTTGTGTCTTCTCCCGTCCCGCAGGAGAAAACACGTAATTTTATAGGCTATTAATAAAGAGATTCATGGGGTTGTTTGTTTCGTTTCCCTGGTCTGCATGTCTTAATGCACTGGTCAGGAATAGCGCTCCTATTTCGTTGTTTGCATTTAGTTACTTAGTCACTTAATGAAATAAAGGCTGTTTCTCATTCTATTCTCCTCCTCTGTATTTATTTATTTTTCTACCTTTATATAATCACGCAGTGATTGAGGTTAAGGCAAGCCCGGCGCCAGGAGGGGGCAGTTAAAAATTACGAGGGGGCAAATCTTTATTATGCAACATAGGTTCACACAGTGAGTTGTAAAGAGCACGCAGACGTGCGTAATAGTCGCGCGTAATGACAGCTCGTCGCCGGTGAAACACAATAAACTGCACGTCTTCTTTCATGTTTGTCTCCCGACAGATGGAGCTGACAGACAGACAGGTGGTATGAAAGCTGGTTCAGGGCATATTCGTCCATTTATGAATAAATATGGAGTGGAAACGCTCATGCATGTGCACCAAGTTCCTGTGTTGACATCCTGTCGCTAGGCTACACCTTCTTCTTCTTTTTTTTCTTCTTCTTCTACTGTTTAATGGCGGTTGGCAAACAGCGAACTGGTCCATTACCGCCACCAACTGGTGGAGTGTGGGTCAAAATGACAATTACGCCTTTAAAAAAAAAAAAAAAAAAAAAAAAAATAGGCTACATCCCGATCCCGCAGTGTTTTTTTTAGCCTGCCCATTCCCGCCCGCAGCAAAGTTCAAACCGCCCGCTCCCGTGATATTTGCGTTGGGTTGACCCAGCGGGACCCAATCCCAATGCAGCCCTCTATGTCAGAGTACAAAACTTACCCGGGCCATGGCCCCCCTGGCCCCCCCCGGTTCCGCGGTCTATGGTGTATTCTATTGTCTATTATCTATTGTTTTTGCTGTTTGGTTGCTGCTTACCTGACTTTTACCTGTGTTTGCTGGACTACTTCATGTCACCAATATTGTTTCATCCTTCACTTCAATAAATTCATAGAAATGATTATGGCTGTCATGTTCTCATTTCTTTATAAACAGTGACTGAAGACATCTATATGAAAAGCATCTTCATAAATGGGTAACCTGTTGAGTTCTTGACTTGTTTTTACTAGCTTTACTTGAACTTATTATGAAAAGCATCTTCATAAATGGGTAACCTGTTGAGTTCTTGACTTGTTTTTACTAGCTTTAGTTGAACTTATTACACAGTTAAATTGTACATTCAGAAGCAGACATGTCTCTTTAGAAAACGAAATTTTATTTAAATACAAAAAACAAGCTAAAGACAAAAGTGAAAAGTGTGCATAGAATGTGCAAAACAAACTGTCCATGTAACAGAGCTGCTCATTTCTGGGCTTGGGCCTCCATCAGAGACACCATGCGCCCCATCAGTCCAAGAAACGCACTGGTGTTGGTGTCCAGCTTTTGCAGCAGGGCATCATTCAGATCCTTGCTGTGCTGCAAGAACCTCTCATCTGCCCTCTCCAGGTATTCCAGCAGCCCTGCGTTGCTGTCTCTCTTCCTCTTCCCTGTGTACAAGAATAGAAGAATCAGTTTAAAAAAAAATTTAAGTCATAGGTGGCTACACAGGTTCAGCAGTACAATGTAACAAACACGTCAGCTCAACACTCAACACTAGTCTTACGACACAGTATACAGACCTCACACCATATGGAAATGAGGATGTGGGTATAAAAGTAACAGTTTGTGCATAGTATTGCTGATTGGAGTATCACCCTGGTTCAGTGGCAGCAGTCATGGGTGGTAGGGGATTGTGTATGTTCATTTATCACAGCACATATTTATATTATCAAGTCATACTTTTAGGTATATCTCCATGTTTGCATAGTGTCTGGTGAGACAAACTACTGGATAAACAGCACAACAACTCTTACCTGGTCTGGTGGCTTTGACCTGAGCTGCTGGATGGTGTCGGCGAGCTGCAATGGAGTGGCGACGTTAGCTCCAAGTTAGCATCGTCTTGTTCGACGGCAGATAACTCTGTAGACCACATGAAAAACAGCGCTTTAAACAGTGACTTGTCCACTACACATTATACAATATTTAGCCAACTGAAAGTTGGGCTGGTAGGTGAGCCCATGGCTAAGTAACTTGCTAACGTTACTTTAGCTAACCTGTTGATCAGTTAACATTAAGCCAAGCAGACATCACAAACAATAGCTGTGTCCCAATTTAGGGCCCGCATCCTCGCGGGCCCTACAGTAAATTGGGACACAGCTGCTATCTGCAGAAACTGGTAACACTAAACAACTGTATACAAGGCGAAAACATTCGAAAAGAAACTTACCAGGTTCTGTTTGTGGCAGCGTTACGCTGTCGTCCACCATCACCTCCAGCATTGCAGTGGCCGAGTTCAGGGCTCCGGTCACTTGGCACGCCGGTCTGTCGCCAAGGACCGAGTCGAGGACATCGAAATGTGGATTTCTCCTTGACCGCTCGTTGCCACTTCGGCCGAGGTCCCTTTTTTGGTCCCGGTAATCTTTTTTTTTTTACTTTTTGAGCTTGTTGTTAATCTGCTCGATGGTCCTCTCGTACCCCGCAGCAGCCATCTCTCGTTGTATTTGCAGAAATACTGGCTTGGTCCGTGAAGCTCCCTCAAGTTTCTTCTGCACCTCTGCTGATGACCACAACGCTAGGAGACAGCTGGTTTCCTCGAAGGACCACTGTTGTTTTGATGCATCCATGGCTTCTCTTCTCTCGCTGGTTTTTTAAAAATGGCGCTTCGCACGGTCTCGTTTATTGTTGTTGGTCTCAATAACCCTGCCCCCTTCCCCATGACATATTGGTTCTTTCTTCTAGTCCAGCAAAGAACTGGTGCCACTCTGGAACCGGTTTTTCTGGCCCAGAGCCAGTTCTTTTGTCTGTCGAAACAGGAAAACCGGTTCCAAATTTAGCACTGGCCCCGAACCAGCACTGGAACTGCTTTGGTGGAAAAGGGGTATGTCTGAGCCCCTTACAGACAGAAGCAGAGTTGTTGACTGAGAACTGGTGTTGTAGTTTCTCAGCATACAGCTGTTAAGCTTCCCTCAACGCCTTGCTAAACCTGTACTTTGACTCTTTAAGTCTTGTCCCCACTCCTGAATGCCTCTTCCTTCAGCCTCCTCAACTGTCTGAGTTTAGGACTAAACCAGGGTTTGTCATTGTTATATCTCACCGTAGTGTGTGATGGTATACAGCAATCCTCACAGAAGCTGATGTATGATGTCACAGCCTCTGTGTACTCATCCAGACTATTGGTGGCGGTCCTGAAAACATCCCAGTCAGTAGTGTCCAAACACACCTGAAGATCATCCACAGCATCACTGTTCCACTTCTTCGATGAACTCGCAACAGGTTTACAGAGCTTTAACTTCTGCCTGTATGAG
>NW_026080046.1:0-1497 GCF_006386435.1 Epinephelus moara | reverse complement strand
CTCTTCTTCAGTCTGCAGTGAGATAAATAAAGATTGAGGAGATGAAGATTTGCATGGACTCCTCCTCACAGTGCTTTTCGATTTTCATATTGCACAAGACAAACAAGACAGAGATCACTCAGATTCAGGAGAAGGTGCCTGAGAATTAAAATTAAAAAACAGTAAACATGCGTAACAAATGTATAACGCATGCAGCTGATGTAGGGCGTGTTGTGTCAAAAAAGAACAAAGAACTGGAAGTTTGGGTATATTTTTGTGACTGTACTCCAGATAAATTAGACTTCATGTGAACCAACTTGTTGTTGCATTTCACAGTGCACTGTAACTGGAACATAAGATGGAAACATATTATTGATAAATTCCAATTAATGAGGCATTTTAAAAATACTTATGCACAATGTAGATTCAGGATGCTTTCTATCAGTGACTGTTACAGGGACATCTGTGGTTTGTGCACAGCTCTGTGGCTTCAAAAACATAAAGAAGTTATAAACTGACCTCACTTTCAACAGTTACTCATTTGAACTTCAATAATTGAGGCTACAGGAATTAATACTCATAGCCTACATGTTTTTAAATAAATCTGGCATTTCCTCAGAGCTCTGACTGAACTCCAGTAGATCATCATGAAGCCCTGGTAGCTCTGAGTAACTGGACGTTCCTCCACCTGACAGAAAGGAGCATACAGGTCTTCATTGTCTGTATTGTTCCCATGCTCATGCATCTCCTGCTTAGCATGATTAAGTGTTGATGCAATTTAATCAGTTTTAAAACAGTTATTTACAGTTATTTCCTCCTTGTAATGCACTCTCTCTTAGCTCCACATTTTCTCTTTCACCTGTGTTGCCCATGTCTTTGCAAATAGTCATAAAATCCTCTTAATATGTCACAGAGACTAAGGATTAATGTTAATATAACATACTGATCTCACCGACAACAATAGTACAGCCAGAATATTTGCATTTTAAAAAAAAAATTACGGTCTGCAAATCATGTTTATGTTTTGAATTTGTGTTTTGGCCTGTTGCGCCACCCACTGCCATCTACCAGTCACGCAGTCAGTAGAGTCTCAGCATCAGTTACAGTTACGACTGAGCTACAATTGCTGACCGTGCGACTAAACCCAAATGACCTCGTTATGATTCCCAAAATCGCCAAGACAAAACTCGAGGTAAAGCGAGGGTCTATATAGGAGATGCTTTTGAACGGTGGAGACGGTTGAAAGCGGAGAAGAATTTGAAATCGGATGTCGAAGTGGCTACTCTTCTCCTTGACAGGTAAGCTTTTGCCAAAGTTGGCTAACTAGCATCATAGCTAGACGGGGATGGACATTTTGAATACTTTCAACTGTTATTCATTTTCGATCATACATTGTAGCCCATGTGCAGGTGGGTCAGGGGCGGAAATCCTGGGAGGGACAGGGGGGACATGACTCCCTCAGTAAATTTACAGTAAAGCTGTATCCCCCTAGAATCATTTGAGACACAATTAATAATT
>NW_026080045.1:0-1444 GCF_006386435.1 Epinephelus moara | reverse complement strand
ATACTATTTGTCAAATTTCTAATTTTTCTTATCACTTTTTTGAGAGGCCATCCTTTTTGCTGTAACTTGAGCCTTTAAAATTGTTGTTAAATATGTTCTTGTAGCACATTTGTCCCATGAATTGTTAGCCTGTTTGGCATCTTGACGGAGGTGTAGATTTATATCCACGATAAATAAATGTGTCTGTGATGATCACATTGTATCATGTAATTTATTTGATACGTTTTTAGCTTATTAATTGGAAGTGGATTTGATCTAGTTATTGAATACAAATCAAACCAAAAGTAAGATCAATTAAACATGTTAATATCTGAATTGGCCCTGGACCACATTGTACAAGAAAAGTTGGGCCCCAAGGTCAAAAAGGTTAAGAACCCCTGCTCTAGAATGCCCCTCTAGTGGAGAAAACATGATGCTGTGCCCTCTAAAATTCCCTTCCATTAGAGAAAATGTGATGCAGTGCTCTCTAGAGTGCCCCTCCAGTGGAGAAAACGTGATGCAGAGTGCTCTAGAGTGCCCCTCCTGTGGAGAAAACGTGATGCAGTGCCCTCTAAAATTCCCTTCCATTAGAGAAAACGTGATGCAGTGCCCTCTAAAATTCCCTTCCATTAGAGAAAACGTGATGCAGAGTGCTCTAGAATGCCCCTCCAGTGGAGAAAACGTGATGCAGTGCCATATAAGCTACTCTACAAGCTAGCAAACTTTTTGGCAGGGCTGGTACGCAGCTGGTGCCCAACCAAACCCTATACCCCTTAAGACCAATTCACAGTTTCCGTGTCAGCATGTCCACGAGGGTCCCCTTTGGTCTGTGCAACCTTAATTTCGTCATCCACCCATGTCCCACGAGGGACATCCATGTGCAGCCCATTTTTTGTGAGCTTTAGCTGCTGCACCTCAGTGAAGTCAGATTTAAGCTGGATATTTGACAGACACTCTCTCCAGACCCAGCAGCAGCTTTCTAGTTTCAGTTTCACCCAAAATGTTACTCTCCCAGTGAGGCTCATCGTCGGCAGGGTAAAACAAGCAGTTGGTGATGTCATGTGGTGACAAGGACCACAGTGCAGGGAATGACACATTCGACATAGGAAAAATAAGGATTTAATAAATTTGAAAAGCCAGTCAGCAAGGTTTTAGGTCAACAAAATAACAAGCTGATTGTACAGTGTACCTTTTATCACCATACGTTGTCCTGTTGCTGCAGTGATCACTGTTTCATTGAGATACTATTACATGTTAAATAGCTTTTTTAAATTTCAGTTAAGGACTGTGGAGCATACCCAAACGTTCCAAATGGTGATGTTGTGCAAAAGGATCGAATGTCTTTGAAATACCAATGTGCTGCCTTTCACACACTTGTCGGTGAAGCCACCGTGGCGTGTTACAGTGATAGGACTTGGTCACCACTACCCTTCTGCAAAGGTATAAACAGATCAGTGCCACCATT
>NW_026080044.1:0-3984 GCF_006386435.1 Epinephelus moara | reverse complement strand
CATCCTGTCGCTATAGGCTACATCCCGATCCCGCAGTGGTTTTTTTAGCCGCTTGTTCCCGCCCGCAGCAAAGTTCAAACCGCCCGCTCCCACAAGATTTGGGTTGGGTCCCACGGGCCCAACCCAATGCAGCCCTCTACGTGAGACCCTAAAAAAGAGGCTGGATCATGGGGAGTACCACCAGTTGGTCCAGGAGCTTCTCCTCCATCATGGACGTTTACAGTACTGCACTTATCTGCTGTTTTCTATTGAGATGGTGCTAACTGTGCTTTGTAAAGTCGTATAGCTCTGGGTATCCAGCAACCACTACCACCAGCTCCTCGTTCTCATCTTTCAAATCATCCGCTCTGCTCTGAGTTGTATTTTTTTCAAATCCAGGAGTTCAGTGCCAGGCACCTAGAGTGCAGAAACACAAGGCGCGTAGCTACACAAAACCAGCGAGCAAAAAGCTTCATTCTCATTAAAACAATTACAAAAAGCCACCTCCAGCTGATCGGGCTTAAAGCCATTGAAACAAAATGTACCAACAGGAGAAACTGAACATCCAACCTCTAAGAGAGTCTTTTAGTTCACCCAAACGATGAACGTGACTTTTGTAGATGACCAACCAAGTACGGCCAATCTGGAAATCCATTGGTTAAAAAAAACAACAAAACAACAACAACAACAACAAAAAACGGAAGTGCAGGGGCCTCAGGGATCACTCAACCCCTTCACTTCCGGCGGTGCCCCCAGGGAATCGCCTTGTTGTTTACAAATACTTCCAGGTAGAAAACCAGCAGAGTTTAGCTATATATATATATATCACGTCACTATATCACCATTTGGACTAATCTGATGTTTTTAAAGTCTATAAACACAATGACTGAACAAACTTTACTATTTCTGTGTGCACGTTTTGTAATTAATAACATGGTTATCGTAGATTAGCTGGGCTAACCGTTAGCTGTTAGCCCTGTTAGCGGTGTCTGTAATAACTCAGTAACTCAATATACGGTCCCTGAAAAAAACATTTTTTCCAGCGGATATCTTAGTTACAACATGATTGAGCTAGCAAAGCAGTTTTGTGTTGCTATGTGTGGTATTTATTCAGTTTTGGGAAATCACGATGTCTAGAAAGCATCAGTGGCTACAGCTGACAGGAACAGCTAACAGCAGCAGCAAAGCTAACATCAGGACGTCATCTGTTAAAAGCCTCCTGTTGTCGGATACGACATGAAACTACTCCAGTTAGCTCAATCATGTTGTAACTAAGACATCTGCTGGAAAAAAAAAAATTCACATTGACGAGACGGCGTTTTGGGTGATTGGCTAAAGCGCAGCATCGTTCAAACTCAAAGCCACGCCCCCTCTGCAGTCGTCTTTCACACAGGGCTGCCGACAGATTCTACAATGTAAATTGCAGAATCTGTCTTGAGAGATTAAGCGATGGCTTAACCTCTTCTCAGGGAATCTTGGATTATACTGTGGTTACATAACCTCACCAACGTTGTTGCCGTGGTATCGACTTGTTCACAGTCGGCACCCATCTGTAACTTAAAGCAGCCATACCCTCAATTATACATAACTTTAAGCCTTAATAAAACGGAAACAGATGAGTTATATAAAAAGTCAGAACATTTTAAGGAGGTGGAGGATTGACTCGCTCCTTGAGCCGGCCTCAAGTGGACATTAGAGGAACTGCAGTTTTTGGCACTTTCAGCGTTGGCTTCATTTTTAGCCCCAGAGTTGCTGCTTGGTTAGCGACAGCCGTTAGCCACAGTGACTGTGTACTTTGATAACAGACCATAACGGCTCCTTTAAAAGAAAACTTTGTGTCCTTGTCAGGATGATGTCAAAATGATATTCATCAGTAGGTGAAGGCTGGAGAGGGCTTTAAATATTCATTTATTTATTCATGTTTCATTTTTTGAGACGCAGCCCGAAGTTGTTTGATATGAAAGATAACTGATTTCCTGCTCTTAGTCCTCCTGAGTGCGTCCCTGATGGATGTGTGTCCATGCATGCAGCTGCGTATGAGTTTAGAATGATGATGGATGGCGGGGTGAAGAGCAAAGAGCATGAGCCTGTGTACACCAGGACTCTGTACATCTCCATCCATCTCCTGTTAATGCAGCAGCCGCAGCACTGAGGCCCTGGGACACTTTGTTGACGTCCCAATGAATCCTGGGTGATTTGTCATGTCGAGTCACAGAGTTCAGGCCCTGCATGCATGCCATTCTTGATTTTTTTTTGTATACACTCTGCATCTTCTGTTCTTTTATTTCCACCTCTTATCCCTTCATTTGTGGTTCCTTTCCTCCACTTTATTTGTTTCACTCTCCTTTTTTCTCATTTTCTCTCCATCTTATCTTTTTCCTTTTGCCTTTCTTGATAACATCACCCCTCTGCTTCGTCTCTTCAGGCTTTTCTCATCTCTGCTCTTGTGACACGTCAGTCAAGTGTTGTTCTGATTTGAAATTTAGCAAAGTGCGGTCCAAATGCCTTCGCATTTTGTACTCTACCCATTTCATGCAGGGTGCTTTGTCAGTTCACACTGGCCTTTTGTGAACTTGAGGTAGACAAGTATCCCAACATGCGTTTCACTTCAATCAGGGGCCGAGACCTTGGGCAAAAAGTCACAACTTTTTCAAAAAAATTTCATGTGACAAAATTAACAATTTAGTCTTTTGTTGGTTTGTCAAAAACAATGGATCCTTGAAAATTTGTTATGACTTTCACAGAAGCTGCTGGATGGTCGGGGGGCACAGATCAATACCCTCAATCCTAAGTTATCCTTTTTCAGTTTTCATACCTTTTTGCATTTCAAGAGAAACTGTTTCTGCAAACAATGCTGCCATGCCCTTAACACATCTGGTGCATGAAGTCTTTCCTTCTCTACTGTTTTTGTGTCGTCTGCACTCAAACAACTTACTGCAGATCCAGCAGCGTATTCTTAGTTTCACTTTTATCCTCCCAGTAGGAGGACGGTAAGCTCACCTCCTCCTGTTTATTGCGAGGGGCAGACGCAGACCCTTTACTTGTAACTCTTCACATATCAACATTTGGTCATGGACTTTTCAGGTCCGGTCTGTTTTCACAGGAAATGTACAGTTTGAATACAGTCTCTTTCAAAATAAAAGCACTACGTCAGTGAAACAACACCAGTTAAAATTTTTCTTCCTTCAACAACAAACACACGTTTACATTCAGCCAAAACTTAATCTCTCAAGACAGATTCTGCAATTTACATTGTAGAATCTGTCGGCAGCCCTGTGTGAAAGACGACTAGAGAGGGGGCTGGGGGGCTTTGAGTTTGAACGATGCTGCGCTTTAGCCAATCACAATGGAGGGGGTGTGGCTGAGACGTGCAGGTGTCCCCAGGAAATGTGTACCTACAGAAACAGCAAGCTCCGCGTCCATAACGACCGCTCCACCCAAAACGCTGTCTCGTTAACGTGAAATTTTTATTTTTTTTTTCCAGCAGATGTCTTAGTTACAACATGATTGAGCTAACTGGAGTAGTTTCATGTCGTATCCGACAACGGGAGGCTTTTAACAGATGACGTCCTGATGTTGGCTTTGCTAACTGTCCCTGTCAGCTGCAGCCACTGATGCTTTCTAGACATCGTGATTTCCCAAAACTGAATAAATACCACACATAGCAACACAAAACTGCTTTGCTAGCTCAATCATGTTGTAACTAAGATATCCGCTGGAAAAATATTCTATTCACGGACCATTTATTGAGTTATTACCTTATTTTTATACAGTCTATGGTTAATACAGACACCGCTAACAGCTACCGTTAACAGCTAATGGTTAGCCCAGGGGCCTGTATCACAAAGCAGGATTAATGTCTTAGCGAGGTAACTTCAGGGTTAACCCTGGGTTTTCGGTCTCACGAAGCCGGTTCAGTTCTTATCGGGGTAGATCACCATGGTAACTTACTCTGGACGGCTATCCTGCTCCGAAATTTCATCCCACCCCTTCATAAGAAAGAAA
>NW_026080043.1:0-1090 GCF_006386435.1 Epinephelus moara | reverse complement strand
TGTAACCTCACATGACATATGTCATGTAACATATATCATTAGCATAGCATGCTACATGTACTAGCACACAATGTTGATATGAAAATAACTTGATCAACATGTGGTTTCACACAGGACACATACAGCAGACTCCCAGGTGAAAGTCCAGAGTTTTTTTTGACTCATCCACCTCCACTCCCACCCACCCTGTGTAGACCTTATGCTATGCTAGTTGCCTGGAGTGTTAAAAACTACCACCTCTGCCCGATGCATCTCATACTGCCGCTAAGGGCACCTCTGCCCGATGCATCTCATACTGCCGCTAAGGGTGCCTCTGTGTGTCGTGTCTGACGCAGAGGGCCACAGACCAAGCACCATTGTTTGACTTGGGAGTGAGACTGGGGTATTTGACATTTACTTAATAGTAGGGGGCATCATGTATGGTAGCCTCGGCCACAGTGCTTAATTTGAGCCGGAACGTACTGGAACGCATACCAGGATCTTTTCAGAAAAGGCCCTGGTGCATTCCGGAACTAATTTGCATGGGTCTAGAACTTTTCACATCCAGAAACTACATACAGTATTGGCTGATGTCACTAGAGTTGCAGGGTGGAGTACCGTAATACTACTGTGCCTCATGTACCACTACTGTGGGATAAGTTCAAAGTCCAATCGCAAGAGGATGAGTGTCCATGCGCCGTCCAATAACGGTGCGCGCTGGCCACCTGGCACTCAGTATGCTGCTGTAGTGGTTTGTTTCCCAGACATGAGTATCTTTGAGCAGTGTAAGTTATTATTTATTTCTTTATACTTGTCTGTGATTTGTTTTCCACAGAGCTCTATGTTCGAGCATTTTACTCGCATTTGCGACTAAAAATAGTTTTGTGCGAGCAACATAAATCATTCAGCACGCTGTGCGAGTACAGATTTCAACCAGCAGCAGAATCGAAACGAATCCTGCTGGTTGTGGGTTGAACGGGGGTCACAGACAGGAATACGGAAGTCAAATAGCCTACGCCGGCTCCGCGGCACAAGATAACAGCTTACCGGCAACAGAGAAGTCCGACTCCAGGTCCGGTAGCCTAATTTCCTCTTTCGTTGGCGTCATAAC
>NW_026080042.1:0-3813 GCF_006386435.1 Epinephelus moara | reverse complement strand
AGTAGTGGGATCGGAGGAAAGGCATACAGGAGGCAGTCCGGCCAGGAGTGTGCCAGGGCATCCTGCCCCAATGGGCTGGTCGGTTCCGAGAGGGAAGACCGCAGCGGGCAGTGCATTGACGTCTCTGAGGCAAATAGGTTGGTGTCCGCTCTGCTGAACCTCTCCCATACCATCTGAACCACTGTGGGGTTCAGCCTCCACTCCCCCGGAGGGGGCCTTTGGCGAGAAAGCATGTCTACAATTGTGTTCTGCACACCTGGCAAATGCATTGCCCTGAGACTTGCAAGGCGAGGTGAGGCCCATTGAAGGAGCCTCTGAGCCTCCCGCAGGGAATGACTGGACCTGGTTCCCCCTTCGTGGTTCACATGATAAACTGTCAAAGTGTTGTCTGACCAAACAAGTACATGCCTCCATTCCAAAAAGGGAAGGAAGTGCCTGAGGGCTAAGTGTACCGCATGCAGCTCCAACACGTTTATGCGCTGGAGCCTCTGCTGAGGACTCCAGGTTCCCCTGACTGTCCTGTGGTTCCAAACAGTGCCCCAGCCCAAGAGTGAGGCGTCTGTTACCACTACCTCCCGACAGGAAGGAAGAGAGCCCAAGGGAACACCGCCGGAGAGATAGGCCCTGCTTCTCCAGGGTTTGAGAGACCGGAAGCACTTGCCTAAGACCATCACCATCCTGCCTTGGTGCCTCTTGGGGTCGAGGCCCAAACCATTGACCCACACCTGCAAGGGGCGCAGTGAGAGGAGTCCCAGAGGGATGACCGTCAATGCGGCTGTCAATTTCCCCAGTAGCTGGAGAAATAGACCATATGTCAACCTTGTACCTCTCCAAACACGTGAGACAAGGTTGAGGATGTCGTCCATCCTCTGTGTGGAGGATGAGGCCCTCATCATTACCGAGTCGAGGACGACCCCGATGAACACGACTCGCTGACTGGGAACTAAACAGCTCTTTGCGAAATTCACAGTAAGACCCAACTGGGTCACATGGGTCAAAAGACACGTTGTGTCACGGATGGCCTACTTGCGGGTCGCGGAGCATATCAGCCAGTCGTCCAAGTAAGGGAGAATACGAATGCCCTTGCTTTGCAGAGGCGAAAGTGCTGCCGCAATGCATCTGGTAAAGATCCGAGGGGCGAGTGAGAGCCCGAAGGGGAGAACACGGAACTGGTATGCTTGTCCCTCGAAGGCAAAACGAAGGAAGTGCCTTTGGTGGGGTGCTACTGGCACATGAAAATAAGCATCCTTCAGATCGATGCTTGTAAACCAGTCTCCCTCTGAGACCACCTGAAGAACATCTGCTGTGCGAAGCATATGAAAAGAATAATCTTTATGAACTGGTTTAACTGTCTGAGATCGAGGATGGGGCGAAAGCCGCCGTCCTTCTTCGGAACAAGAAAATAAGTTGAATAGAACCCTCTCGTTCAATCCGAACTTTTTACACACTCGGTGCCTTTCTCCAGAGACAATGAAATCTCCCGCTTTAGAGCCAGAGACCTTAGGGGGTCTTTGACAACAGTCATTCTGACCCCGTTGAACTTGGGGGGTCGACGCCTGAACTGAATACTGTATCCCTTGCAAAGAGTTAACAACACCCAAGGGTCTGAAGTCAGGGCCTCCCACCGGCTTAGATGTTGTGGGGAGAAACGGCTGGCGCCCGGGTCTAGGTAGTCAGGTCCGACTTCCGCGACCTTTGGGCGGCTTGGGGTGTCGGTCGGCAGGTGGTCCGTATCTGGGTGCCCTATCCTTAGGCGTCCGGAAGGCAGGCTGCTGAGGGGCCCTATGGAAACGGCCCTGCTGGAACGAGGGGCGGCCGGCTCTTGGCTCACCCTGAGCATTGGCTACAGAGCGGGGAGCGCTAGTGTGCCTTGGTCTAGGCAATGGTGCCTGGCATAAGTCAGCAAACTGTTGCTTGACTTTGTTCATTTGCACACTGCGCTCTAAAGCCTGTTCGGCTGCAGGTCCAAACATCTGGCCTGGAATGACAGGTAGCGTGCGGAGTGTCTTTCTACATGCCTCTGACAAGGGGGACTGGGCAAGCCACACTTGGCGCCGGGCCAAGGTCAAGGTGGACAGTAAAGAGATTCCCAGAGGCTGCAATAGATAGTGTGTCCTCGTCTTGCTGGCTAGCAACATGGGGTGAAGAAGAAAGGCTATCACTCTCATCGTAGCTCTGTGGTGGTTTTCCGAGTGGTGGCTCTGAAGCAGCGGTGCCAGCAGTAGCTGAGAAACCACCAGGCTGCATATTAAGAAGGAGGGCCTTAATCTGGGCAAACTTGGAGGCTAAAGTGTCCACTTTAAGGGCCAAAGGTTCAACAACCCTCCGTCTCTTCTTAGCGACGGAGGCATCATCCTGTGTGTGTCCGCGGCGCTTGGGGCCGGAGGGAGGGCTGTATGCAGGTGCAAGGGGGTAACCCAGCCTCAGCAAAGCTGCTATCAAATTTAACCAACCTCGCAGTCCTCTCTGCTAATGGCATGCAGGTGCAATTAATGCAAGCATTTTCAGTCAGCGCCTGCCTGAGGTGTTCAGTGCCAAGGCACGAAGGGCATCTGTCATGGCCATCCTCTGGGCTGAGAGGAGCCATGCAGGAGATACAAATAGACAACATAGTCACAGAGGCTGTCAGTATGGCAGTTGAGCGGGAACACTCAAGTACGATTCAACAAAAACCAGCAAGTGATGCCGAAAGGCGAGCGGTGTAGCAGTAGGGCGAGAAACACCCAGCTACAGCCAACCCAGCACCGTGTCACAGTAAAAGCACCAGCGACATCGCAGCAGAGCAAGGAAACACTCAGCTATGAATTCCGTCAAACCAGCACCTGTAGTGCCGTAAAGCTGGAGATGTAGCAACAAAGCGAGAAACACTCGGCTACAAATAAGCTAACGATGTAGCAACAGAGTGAAAAACACTCGACTACAAATAAGCTAACGATGAAGCAACAGAGCGAAACACACTCAGCTTACAAACCAGTTCGACCGTAGCCAACAAACCTCTTTATTTTCTTTTATTCACAGTACCGTAGGTAGTGTTTGCTAACCCCCGATACAGCCATCAGAGAGGCGAAAGCACCTCACGAGGACAGTCAGTAGCAGGAAATGCAAATGCGCTCAACCCAGGCTGAGCGGAGGCGCTTAGTGGGGATGAAGCACGCCTGCTGGTGATGAAAAACAAGCTACTTACCTGTTGCAGTCTGATCTGTGGTCGGATATGCACGACAGGGATGAGCGCCGGCTACGCAGCCTCTGGAGGACAAATTCGTAGCTCCAACCGGTAAGTTGTGGTTTTGAGGCTACTGGCGTAGGCGGCAAGCTAATACAAAAACAACCTGTGCGCTAAGGTGAGAAGATGAAAAGGAGACGATAGCTGGGTGCCTGCCCCCTTTATCAGGTCGCTTGCGTCACCCAGGTCACATGACTTTGTTGGTAGTATGTCTCGATCTGCGCATGCGTGTGATGTTTATCGAGGTATTTCATACCGTCTCTGGCGGTCAGGAAGAATGAAATAGAAAACAGTTTCCTCCTGGGAGAAGTTTGGCCGTCTGACGCTGCTGCTCTCTTCTGCCATGGCGAATTGAGTAAACTCTCATTACGCCTTCGCGCAGCGCATTCAAGGGCGAGGAGAGGGGCTCATTTGATTGGTGTGATGTGAATCAGCTGTGTAAAACCCACACCACGCCTTCTCTCCTCCCTCTTTCCGACTTGCGCAGGTAGGAGGGACGGAGGTGGGAAAGAGAAGTAACTGCGCCAGCGCGCACGGTGTGCCAAACTTTCAAAATCCACCCAGTTGGCGAAGCGCAGGTGCGCTGCGCC
>NW_026080041.1:1351-2504 GCF_006386435.1 Epinephelus moara | reverse complement strand
CCAGACAGGATGCGGTTGGGAAGCTCATCATTAACTGTGGGATGTTGGCTGAACAACCTGAGATATATGTTCACATTGATTAGTAATGTTACTAAAAACTGATAAATACTGCACTCATTAAAATAAGACCAAGAGACTAACGCAGTGGTGCTCAACCCTTTTCCTTATTTCACACTATATTCAATGCATAGCAACAACAGTACAGAACCAACTGATAAACTGTACAATACATACAATAGTACAAATAGTGGCCACAATAACTGCAGGAAGTTTGTCTAAAAAAGCCAGTTTGTCTTGACTGTAAGCAGATTATTTACTGTCAATATGTAGAGATGAGTTTTCCTGACATTTTACAGAACTTTTTATACAATTCTTCATCTGCATCATGCATTGTTATTTTTTTTATTTTTTAACAATTATACATTGCTACTTGTTTTTAATTGTCTTGTAAGGTGTCCTTGAGTGCATTATTATTAATATTCTATCTGACAAATTGCCCATTGTTCTATTAGCTCTTTGGCTCTTTTAACTGTGCACTTTTCCCATACAGGACGAGGCTGTGTAGCAGAGAGGGAGGACTCTGTGAATACAGCTGAATACAGTCTTCACCGTGACCTCTTCCTGACAGATTTTTATCTCTTGAATAATAATAAATGTTTTTTACACCCCTTAAAACCAAGAACGACTTGCCCCCCCCCCCCCCCCCCCCCCAATAAGTTATAATATTACTAGTGTTTTAAAGAGTGTGCAGAAGTGGATTATCCTTAGGTCTTGTTTATAGTTACAATTATTTCTGCAATAGAACACAGGTATAAATTATCTATGACATGTATGGTGCCGTCAGACCAGTAAGTGTGCAGGACAGAAAGAGAGTGGTGAAATGTGCTTGGAAGATGATGTGAAGTCTGTGTGGGTTTGGATGGTAAGAAGTTTTATGCAGTGTTACAGTCTTACTATATAATGACGAAAACTCTGTCTGTGTGTCTGTTCCACGTTTTTCTCCTCACTGACTTGGTCAATCCATGTGAAATTTGGCACAGTGGTAGAGGGTCATGGGAGGATGCCAATGAAGCAATATTACATCAGTTGGCCAAAGGGGGGCGCTATAGCAACCCATTGAAATGTCAAACTTTGAATGGGCATATCTCATGCC
>NW_026080041.1:0-1065 GCF_006386435.1 Epinephelus moara | reverse complement strand
GCTGTACATAATCATAGAAACTGTCAGTGTGTCATTCTGTCAGTCAGTCATTCTGTCTGTCCCACGTTTTTCTACTCACTGACGTGGTCAATCTATGTGAAACTGCACATAGGCATTGAGGACTGGCATAGGTAGAAGGTGACAAAGCTACCAATGGGTATGGACTAGTGTGTAATAACTTGTATCATGTGAGAATATATAGGTTTGGACATCACGTCGGTCATGGACCAGACAAGATACAATTAAGAAGGACTTGACCTGTTGTTTTATACTATAAATAACACCTATGAGGGGGCAGCATAGTTGTTCACATCCATTGTCTAGGCAGGAGTGGATTATCAGACAATGTGTCCCTGGGCACAGATATGCACCTCCCATCCCCAAAACAGGAGCAAGACACTCAGATTTATTGTTGTTTCGCCTCATTTTGTGTTGTCGCTTTGCATCTCTTTGTGGTTTTGTATCTTGTTGTAGTCGTTATGTCTGTTTGAGGTAAACTGGTGTCTACTTTGGTCATTTTGCATCTCTTTGAAGTTGTTTTGCATCTCTTTGTAGTTATTTTGTGTCTCTTCGCAGTTCCTTTGCATCTCTTTGGGGTCATTTTCCTGGTCAGTACCAGTATTTGAGTGACATTTTGCAGATGATTGCCCAGGGCCCCCCTCACACTTTGAGATTGTGGGCCTGTGGCTGGTAGGCCCGTTCAGTAATCCTTGAATATCTACAACACATTTTACAGCTATTCTGGCTAACAGTGGTATCCTCATTTGGACTAATGTGTTGTGTGAACAAAATCAGAGAGTCTGCCGTGTGCAGGGTCAAGCTGTGCAATAGCTTGTTTAGAAAAAAACAGAGATGCAAATACAGTACCTGTGCTTTGGCTTCAGATTGTACAGAGCATGATCAAATCTTTGGTTGAGCATTCTCTCTGCTAAACCACAGAAAACACCAAAGGGAAGGATTTTCCGCACAAAATCTAACACCCTGTTAAAATGCAGATCCAAAGGCAGCCCGTTGTCCCCAACTCGATTCAGAATCCAGGCTCCCCTTCGCGTGCTCAGGTAAAGC
>NW_026080040.1:1020-10941 GCF_006386435.1 Epinephelus moara | reverse complement strand
TCAATAAAGTATTTCTGATTCTGATTCTGATTCGTTGATTAGACATAGAATTGTTGACGTCTGTACTTTGGCTATGGTTAGACGTCTACTAAATTTTCACTGACAGCCCAAATTCAGCCGTGATTTAGCCTAGACATAATTTTGACATCTAATAGACGTATACATGAAGTCGTTGATTAGACGTATAATTGATGACGTCTACACTTTGGCTATGGTTAGATGTCTGTCAAATTGCTGGGCCCAGCAAGCATTTTTTGGTTTAAAAAACGTCTAATAGCCGTCTACATGAAGACCTGACGTCTAGGCTAAATTTGGGCTGTCAGTGAAAATTTGGTAATGTCTAACCATAGCCAAAGTGTAGACGTCATCAATTACACGGCTATGTAGAGACCATGTCCAAAAAATGGAGATAAACATATTTTAATTACTGTTGACTCTCCATACGTGATTGAATATCATACCGCACGCCATCTGCAATGGCGAAAATTACATTCAATCAATTTCAAAATTAAATTGGCTAGATTTGGGTTACATGTAGCTAGACTAAATCAGAGCTAATTATGGCCAATACGTTTAAATCACGACTATTGCTTGCTGGGGAGTTTCACAGGAACACCTGATCACAGTATCACTGTGAAATGCCTGTGATCTGTATTTTTAGCATGCTGGGACTCAGATGGCAGCCCAGTCACACTTCTGCCATTGTGTGTGTATTGTGAGTGACTGACTGAAATAGTTTTAATCCCACACAACTGGAGCAGGATCAGAGCTGAACAGGCTCAGATAAACCTCATTCCCAGAAGAGGAGGAGCGGCATCTGATCTGTGGTCAGCCCTGTCAAGTCAATTTACACTGGACATACGGAAAATTGAAATTTCATTACTCTCAGACCCGTATTGCAACGATGTACACATAAATCTAGAACTAAAAATAAAGAAATATATACAATATAGATCTAAGTAAGCTATACAGAAAAAAAAAGTCCGGAGAGAACTACAAATTTAAATAATAGAAAAATAAAGATGAGGGTCAAGAGCTTGTGTGTGCGGGGGGCAGCAGGAGGAGGGGGGGCAGAGCAGGGAGGGAGTTGAGTGCCCTGACAGCTTGATGTATGAAGCTGTCCCTCAGTCTACTGGTCCTGGCCCAGAGGCTCTGTAGTCTCCTCCCCGATGGCAGCAGGCTGAAGAGGGTGTGTGTGTGACGGGTTAGTTGCTAAAAGAACTTTTAAGCATTTTGTGGATCATGAATTTTTATATGACTTTTATATGACGTCTCTTAGGCCTCTAGTTTCCCAGCATGGTGCAGGGTGGCGCAGGGTGGTAAACCCCGCGCAGAGCTAGTTTCGAGCAGCGCAACCTGAGGTGCGCTCAGTTTGGTAGTTTGACAGACTGAGGTGCGCTGAGATGGGTGTGGCGGTGCAGCAGGGGGAGGTGTCGACAGATCCAGCTTGGCGCAGTGACAGTTTGGTGCCAAAAGGCTTCGCCGAAGGTGCGCTAAAAGCTCGCCAGCTGAAACCAGGTCTACTGTCAGTGCAGGCGGAGCACAGCCGGTGTAGCGGAAGTTTGGCTGGTCACAGGCAGGTTTCCAGAATGTCAGGCACATTAACAATGCAATAAATACCCACAACAACCACTATTCAATGCAACTATCTGCAATCAGAACATAAATGTATCTCTATATCGACTGTTCCATCACATCTGATGTCAGATCAAAGGGGATTGACACCGTTTGGCATGCATAATGGAAACCCAACCTGATTTGATTAAAACAGCTGCAAACTAATGAGTTCATATCCCTTTCACCCAACCACAAACAGCCACAGCATCAGATAGGGAGTATATATTCAGCATCTGTCATCTTAGAAAAGTCAAAAGAAAAGAAACAGAGTGAGACTGCGAGAGAGAAAGAGAGAGCGCGCGCACATGAGAGAAACGCAACATTGATTTACAATTGTGGTGACCTCCTCCCAGGCTACCTTTGCATCATCAGCCCGTGGAGGTCTGCTCGCAGTTCCGTATATTCGGACACTGCGAGCAGACCTCCCGGACCAAAACATCGGTTTCCTCCTGGGAGAAGTTTGGCCGTCTGACGCAGCTGCTCTCTTCTGCCATGGCGAATTGAGTAAACTCTCATAACGCCTTCGCGCGGCGCATTTAAGAGCGAGGAGAGGGGCTCATTTGATTGGTGTGATGTGAATCAGCTGTGTAAAGCCCACTCCACGGCTTCTCTCCTCCCTCTTTCTGACTTGCGCAGGTAGGAGGGACGGAGGTGGGAAAGAGGAGTAGCTGCGCCAGCGCGCACGGTGTGCCAAACTTGCAAAATCTGCCTGGCCGCACCCAGTTGGCGAAGCGCAGGTGTGTTGCGCCTCCGCCTCGCCCAGTCTGCGAAAGTAGAGGCCTTAGTGATATCCGTTCTATAACTGCTATCCCTGACCCTAACATAGCTTTAAATTATTTTGTCAAAACATTTAATTCTGTTGCTGATAAACACGCACCTTTTAAGAAATTGAGACTCAAGAACAGAAGTAACCCCTGGATCTTTCCTGAAATTGCTGCAATGTTGCGTAATAGGGACATTGCCTGGAATAGGGCTCGTGCCTCTGGACTGAGCAGTGATTGGCAGTATTTTCGTCATCTCCGAAATAAGTGTCTTGTCGCAATACGTAAAGCTAAATCATCTTACTATGTCACATCTTTATCAGACTGCTGTGGTAATCCATCAAAGTTCTGGAGAACAATCAAGACTCTTTCAAAGAGCCCCTCCTCATCCTTACCTGTGCAGATCTCCCAAGATTCTGTCTCTGTTTCCAATAAAAATGAATTATGTGACATTCTTAATAAACACTTTGTTACCGCAGGTCATATCTTCCAGAGCTTAGGCCCGAATGTACCAATCAGTAACTCTACATTTATGTCAACAAACACCGGACACCCTAGTTTTTCCTTTAGGCCCTTTACTACAGTTGAGGTGTTCAATGCTCTCTGTAATTTAGATCCTAGAAAGGCTATTGAGGCTGACAATTTGAACCCAGGACTCCTAGCACTTGCAGCACCTATTATTGTTGATGTCCTATTGCACATTTTTAATTTGACTCTCTCAACCGAGTGTATTCCTAACTTGTGGAAAACAGCTTATGTGACTCCTCTACATAAAGGTGGTCCTTCAAATGAACTGAATAATTATCGGCCAATTTCAAAATTACCCTGTTTGGCAAAACTATTAGAACGTCTGATAAGTGATCAAATTTGTTCCTTCTCATCAGAACATGACATCTTGAACATCTCCCAGTCTGGTTTTAGACCTGGGCATAGTACTGTGTCAGCAATCTTGAAGGTCGTGAATGATATTGCACATGCTTTGGATAACAAACTTGATTGTGTTGCCCTTTTTATTGACCTGTCTAAAGCCTTTAATACAGTTGACCAAGATGTACTTCTAGAACGTCTGTATAATATTGGGTTTGATAACAAGTCCTGTAAATGGATTGAGAATTATTTATCTGGCAGAACTCAAGCTGTGGCGGCTGATGGTTACTGGTCAAATTTTCTAAATGTCTGTAAAGGGGTGCCACAAGGGTCTGTTTTAGGACCACTGTTATTTTCCTTATATATTAATGATTTTAATGTTGGTATCAAAAACAGTTTAATTCATCTGTACGTGGATGACTCAGTCATCTACTCGATTGCCCCCTCAGTTGATCTAGCTCTGTAAAACCTACAGTCTGATTTCTGTGTAATCCAAAGCACTCCTGCTAAACTTAAATTGGTGTTAAATCCAGGCAAATCGAAATATATGATTTTCACAAAAAAACTTTCTGTTGATTTGAAGAGTGTCATAACTACTTTTGATGGGACTCCTTTAGAAAGGGTTTCCTGCTATAAGTATCTGGGCATCTGGATTGATGACAAGTTGTCTTTTAAACCACATGTAGCAGAACTTTTAAACAAGCTGAAGCCTTTATTAGAATTCTTTTACAGAAATAAATCTTGCCTTCCTCAGTACTGTAGGAAGCAGATAGTACAAGCTACATTTTTATCAGTATTGGACTACGGAGATGTCATTTATATGCATGCTTCTCCCTCTACACTAAAACCACTTGACACAGTTTATCACGCTGCAATTAGATTTATTAGTGGTGATGGGTTCATGACCCATCACTGCCAACTGTACCAAAATGTTGGCTGGACTTCATTGACTCTGAGAAGAGAACAACATTGTTTACTGTTTATTTATAAGGCCTTCTTCACAAACTACCTGTTTATCTAACAAACTTGCTTACTTTTAAGTTATTCAGTTACTCCACTCATGCTCATAATCCCTTGACTCTTAATATCCCAAATGTTAGGACTGAGGTAGGAAAAATTGCCTTTGAGTATTTTGCACCATTCAAATGGAATAATCTTTTGTTACAGCTCCAGCTGGATGCCTTGTTTCCCTTTAATCACTTCAAGCATATTATCATGGATTCCATGCATTCTGAGTGTACATGTACTTTTTTGAAATTGTTGTTTTTTGTATTACTGCTTTATGTTAACACCTTGCATGTATATTGAATGTGTAGATTTGTAGATTTATTTATTTAAGAAACAAAACAGGGACAGTGCATATTGATCATAACCTTTACATGTAAATATGCAAGATTACAGCCAGTGGCTAATTTCCATCTTTAGTCCCTGGGGGCAGGTTGATGTTAAGTACAATAACATTTAAAAAACAATTAGATAATAAAAGTACAGTAGTCAGACAGATAAACAATAAGCATAAAAACCGTGTACTCTTGACAGAACCAGAATTTGGGGAGCCATAAAGTGCTTGAGTGCTAATGTGTTTAGGTGCTAAAGTGCTTGAGTGCTAAAGTGCTCGGTGCTGTAGTATCAAAACCTGCTGGTGTTATTGCATATTTTTGACATATTTCTTACACACAGATAAGTTTGCAGATATTATTGCACTTGTTAAATGTACACAGATGTATTTGTGTATGCACTATTCACAGTATTCACCTACATAATTATATGTATGTATACAAGGTCACAAGGACTGGTTTGACACCAGCAACATCACCAAAATTACAGCCCAACAAATAATCCCACACATTATAGCAAACAAATACATACAGCACATTCAGAGGATTAAGATAGGATATGAGTACAGTATTGATTATCTAGGAACCATGTTTTTAAGTGTTTAGTGAATGAGGTAAGGGTTGGTATATCTCGTATGTCACTCGGTACTGTGTTCCGTGTATGCGACGCTCGATTGATGAATTGTTTGTAATCAGGGCGTCATTGGAAAAGAGAGCTTGCTCTCAATTGGCCCTCCCTGAATAAATAAAGGTAAAGAAAGAAAGGCGCCATACCAAAACGTGATGCAGCTGGTCAAGATGCTCTCGATGAGGCTTGGATGTAGTGTTTACATGCTCATGTGTTGAGTTATTCTCAGCCAACAAGCTTCACATTCTGCTCAGTGGGAACATCTGTTGGCAATAACGAGTCAGCAATGACTTTGTTTACCGAGTGTTTGTGATGTTCATTTAGTAAATGTGTTTTACTGAAGGTACTTTACATGTGTTGTTTATTTAATAGCGATGATGTGAAGCTGATGAAGGAGACTCCGCTGACACTGTCTTGCTTGTATATAGAAAGGTTTATTACAAGAAGTACAGCATCAAATCAAGCACCTAGGATTGCCTGAGAGAGGGTTCGAAGCCAATATGAACTACTCTGAATAACAGCTCCAACTATCCTGCTTATATAGGTTGGTTGTTTTTGTGAAATGTGAGACAAAATGAAACAGATGACAGGGAGACACCATAGTTGGCCATATATACCTTCTTGACCCTGGGCCCCAAACTGGGCCCCTAACTGATCATCAGACCCAGGACATCACATACCATGTAGAACTTCATATACTACACATGCACACACAAACACACTGCAGATTCCCTCCTGCAGTAGTGTTTGGTACACTATACATGTTTGTACTGATGTGGATAGCTGTTTCTTAGACTACACAATTCGACCACTGTATCTGTGCAACCTCAGCCCAAGGAGATTTGGATCTACAGCAATGACATCGGAATGCGAGGGTCATAAGGACAGAGGGATGTCGTATGCTGTAAAGCCCTGTGAGGCAAATTGTGATTTGTGATATTGGGCTTTATAAATAAAATTGATTGATTGATTTATTGATTGATTGAATGTCATTCAAACTAGATAAGTGTGGTTGGATGGTGTCAAAGAGGGGAAAAATGATCAGAACCGAGGGGACTGAACTACCAGAAGGCAACATTGCAGATGTTCAGGACAGCAATAAATACCTTGGAGTCCTGCAGGCAAATGGGAACCATGAAGAGGCCACAAGGAAGTCTGTCACAGCCAAATGAAGCTCAGCGTAAGTTCAATCAGGAAGACCTTTCCATGCTCATTCATTCACAATAGAGTGTGCCAGTAAACCCGGAACTCTGTTAGCGCTTTTAGCACTTCCGGTTCTCTCGTCTAAAAGTCAAAACGTTTTTTGAACGGGATTTTGGTAAAATGCCTCAAATAAGGTCTGTGGTTAACAAAAGCTTAAGCGAGATTCAGGTTTTGTTCTACGACATAAAACACATAAAACAGTAAATACCCTGCTTGTGAATTTTGAAGCTTTAACGTGTCGTAAAAAAGGCGGTTGCTAACAAGTTGCTCAATAAGGCTACAAACCCTGTCTGGGACATTAAACGTCATCACCACCGAACAGGCGAGAGTGCTGACAGTCCGCCATTACAGCTTCTTATTTAGCTTAAACAGTCCAATTTCCCCATTATACAATGTTTTTAAAATAAAGCGTCTGAAATCAGTTGAAAGCTTAGTGGCGGTGACGTCAAGAGTCATGCGACAGTGGAGTAGTCATGTAGTCCGTTAAAGCCTAATGTTAGCTTTTTACTTCTGGCGATCGCATTTAAGCTTCAAATGCGGTATGAAAGGTGTTCATATGTGAAGATTATCTCGCTGAACAAAACCTGTAAATATCATAAACTTGTGTTAGCCACAGAGCTTATTTTCTGACATAATCCAAAACGCAATGCAAAAATCACATTCACTTTCTCTTCTGGGAACCAGCGCAATGCTAAACTTCGGGGTTTTGACGTCAGCCCTGGCACACTCTATTCTCCCTCTCTCACTCCCACTGCTTCCTCCAATCAGCTGCCTCCGGGCGTGCACTCTTCTAGCTGTCCTATCGTAATTAGCCACAACCTCCATCAGCCAATCAGGTTGTCACTACGAGATTTTAAATCTGTTCTCTCCTCTTCCGCTTTCAGCTGTCATTCTAGGCAGAATTGCTCACTTTACCTTTATTCCCTGCAGTCTATTGCTGATTGTCAGCCTCTTGCGATTCCTCAGCAGCAGCGGAATCATCTCTCACTCATCACTGTGGTGATAAGTTGTTATTCCTTCTATCCACTAGGTGGCAGCTTAGGCCTGTGTTGTACCAGTGTGCTACAGTTAAACCTCATAGAGATACAGGATAAAGTAACGTAGAAGAAGAACTGGACACAGGAGCAAAGGCTAACCTGGTGAATGAGCATGACATCAAGGCCATGAAGGTAAAACCGCACATACATCCAAATAACAAGCTGCTCAAAGCCTACAATGGACAGCCCATTAGTACCGCAGGCACATGCAGACTTAAAGTAAGAGTCAAGGAAAGGAACACAGCCTCATGTTTGTTATTGTACCAGAGGGACACGAGTCACTACTAGGTGATACAGCATGTGAAAGACTGGGTTTAGTGAAAAGAGTGCACCACATCCACAGTAATGCACCAAACAGTGTGGAGTCAATAGTGAACCAGTACCCAGACATCTTTAAAGGATTTGGTGTTCTGCCATTCACCTACATGATACAGTTAAAAGAGGATGCAAGAAAGTCATCAAGAAAGTGGAGGAGCCCACGGAATGGGTTAACTCCATGGTGTGTGTTAAAAAAACAGACTGGTGATCTACGTGTGTGCATGGATTCAAAAGATCTCAGTGCCAACATAAAGAGAGAGCATTACCAGATTCCAACAAGGGATGAGATCACAAGTGAAATGGCTGGTGCAAGGTTCTTCAGTAAGCTGGATACATCGCAAGGATTTTGGCAACTGAAGCTGCATGAAGACAGCAAATACTGCACATTTAATACACCTTTTGGCCGTTGCTCCTTTCAGAGGATGCCTTTCGGAATCTCCTCTGCCCCAGAGGTGTTTCACAGGACTATGGAGCACATCATAGAGGGCATTGACGGGGTCCGGGTGTATGTGGATGACATCGTGCTTTGGGGGTCCACCCTTGAGCAGCATAATGAGAGGCTCACCAAAGTGCTGCAACGTATCCAAAAATATGGACTGAAGCTGAACAGAGCCAAATGTCAGTTTGGAGTGACTGAAATCACCTTTCTGGGAGTCAAGCTGTCTGCAGCAGGTGTCGAGCCAGACAGAGATAAGGTGAAAGCGATACTGGAAATGCCACGCCCTGAAGATAAAAAAGGTGTGTTGAGAGCACTGGGCATGATAAACTTTATCAGAAAATTTATCCCAAACCTGTCTTCAAAAACAGTGCACGTGAGACAGTTGTTGCATGATGGATGTGAGTTCAAGTGGACAGACAGTCATGAAAAGGAGTGGTCGCAGCTGAAAACTACACTCACTACCGAGCCAGTGCTGGCATACTTCGACCCATCTAAAAAGACAAAGATATCCACTGACTCATCAAAAAATGGGATTGAAGCAGTGTTACTGCAAGCTGATGGAGAGGATTGGAGGCCAGTGGCCTATGCCTCAAGGACAATGACTGCAGCCGAATGTCGATATGCTCAAATCGAAAAAGAGTGTTTGGGACTTGTGTATGGATTTGAGAAATTCCACAGCTACGTCTATGGCCTGCCATTTGTGGCAGAGACAGACCACAAGCCATTGATCGCCATCATTAAGAAAAACCTCAGCGAGATGTCACCACGCATCCAAAGACTGATGATGAAGCTGCAGCGCTATGACTTCAGCCTGATCTACATACCAGGTAAACACATTGTGCTTGCTGACGCTCTCTCCCGAGCCACAACATACAGGGACATACACAGTGAGAGCTCCACAGAGACTGATGTAAACCTCCACATAAACCTGCTCACTGAATCACTCCCTGTATCTGACATGAAATCCAGGCTGACTGCGGTGGAAACAGAAAAAGACGCATGCTTCCAGAAAGTCATACAAAATATGAATCAGGGCTGGCCTAGAGGTGACTGTCAACAGTACTATAACATCAGAGCGGAGCTGAGTGTCGTCAATGGGCTTCTGCTCAGGAAGGACAGAGTTATCATTCCAACTGCAATGAGACCAGAGATGCTAAAGAGACTGCACGAGGGGCACCTTGGCATGGAAAAATGCAAGAGGCAGGCAAGAACAGCTGTGTACTGGCCAGGGATAAATGCAGACATTGACAGAATGGTCTAAAGTTGTGAGACCTGCCTGAAACATCAGGCAAAACAGCTGAAAGAGCCCTTAAAGTGATAGTTCAGGTTTTTGGACATGAAGTTGTGTGAAAGGCTGACCATCTGTAGCTCTGATGTGACGGTGTCACTACTACGAGCCTCCTGCTCTGAGAAATGGCCCGTAGCTTGCCGGAGAAAAAGTAGTTCTGAAGATGTACGGGGGACACGTAACCAAAAGGTTTTAAGCTACAAAAAAGTATGCATGTGTTTTGTTAGACTATTTCAATAATTTTAAAACATCCCCGCATTACGTCAGACTTTGCTATCAATTGGGACTATTTTCTGGCCAGTATCACTCCGCCGTGCAGGCCCGCAAGACAGCACGCCAACAGAAATCAATTAGACAGTTCATCACCACGTCATGCAGGTGCAAAGGATAGCAACTGCTAACGAAAACTTCATCGGCTGTTTCCAA
>NW_026080040.1:0-921 GCF_006386435.1 Epinephelus moara | reverse complement strand
CCCGTAGGCAACTTTGGCTTGTGTCAATTGGGATGAACCTCGCTACCAAGCCGGCGAGGGTGAAGCAACTGCGCGTATGTCAGGCTCACTTCAGCTGCCCACAGATCCCGACGGACAGAGAAAACACAATTTCTGCACTGCTGTGCCCAAAGAGAGATATATTACCTAATACCAGTCTATATAATGATGTCTGTAACTGACTGTCTGTAAAACAAAATGTTTGATTGAACTAATAGCCTGTTGTGTTGTGGAGAGTACATTATACGCGGCCTCATTTTACTGTAGGCATTTAGTTTATTTTATTAGGCTAACTGCTAAATCCGTGACATGAGTAATCAATCACATAGAAATGTGAATTCATATGTGATTACGACCAGTCTCTGCTTTGTTCTGGTGGTGGGTTAGCCAAAGTTGCCTACGGGTTACATCTGTAACATGAAACCGATGGAAGCCGGCGATGTTTTTATTCCCACAGCTGTTCGCACCATTTTGGTATTCCTCTGTTTACCTACAGCAGCTGACAAGGGTGTGTCGTGAGCCTGAGCCGGTGTTTGCGCTGTAGTAGTAGGTATATCAGAGATATTGGATGAAGCGAGATACCCCACTCAGCTCACTTCCTGATTCAGTGACGTCAGCGCCACGCCCCCGTAGGAGACTTGCGGCAGCTCTGAATGTATTGTCGTCAATGAGGAAAATAAATGTGATCACAATTTATGGTCAATTCTTTCGCCTTATAGTCACTAAAGTAAATATTGGGTTCGTTTTCCACAAGCCACACATCTTACCAACATTCTGACACTAAAGCTGAATTTTTCATCCGCACAGATCAAGAGAAAATTAACTTTGTTTGAGCCCTGTCCGTCTCAGAAAACAAGTTCTCGCGAGATCGATGTGGGTTTCGTTAATAATTGGCAAACTTTC
>NW_026080039.1:0-1000 GCF_006386435.1 Epinephelus moara | reverse complement strand
CTTGAATACTCTTACACATAGCCAGCAGGACTACTCTCAAATTTTGGATCTCTAAGGACATTTAGTCGACATTTTAGTTGAAAAAATGAAAGGACTAATACTTGACTACAACTAATTTACATTTTTGTCAAAAGACTAAAACTGAATCACAATCAAGTGCCAAAATGAACATTGCATATGTACCAACATAAGAGTGTATATCCCATGAAGTCTGTGTTTTACTTGAAGTTTCTGTATCAGATTGTGCTGCTGTTTTCTCTCCCAGCAGATTCCACCTCATGCTAAACTCCTTGAAAACAGAGCAGCTCTGATGTACCAGCGAGCCATGTAAATGCACACAATTCTCTCTACATGTAATCAATACTAGAGGGGCAAAGTTCACTCTCATGACCTCTTCTGGTTTACAACACTGCAGTTACCATTTAAAGAGAAAATACAGACATAAATGCTTTAACAAGGCCTAATGTATGCAATGATTTTTTATCATCATCTTTGGTCTAATTCCCTAATGACATAGGCAAAGCAGTTTGAGACTGAGACATGTCACCGCCAAACAACAGATGGTGTGTGATAAGGGTTAGTGACCTTTCTTAATTCCTGCTGTCATTACCAGCAGTCTAATTGTAGGCATACTCTGAATGCTCGGCCCTCTATTGCTAGTGGTCAAATTATAGCTATTAGTGATCAGCCAGTGACTTGAAANGGCTCAAACGTGATTGGTCAAAATCACACGTACTACAAACAGCCTACAGCCGGAAACCAGGGCTCTTCAGCTCTTCTTCCAGAGGCAAGATCTCCGGGGTTTGCCTACAGACTCTACATTCACTGAACGTAGAGTCTGTATATAGAGACTGTCCATCTGATGAAATAGGAATGCAGGACCTTTACTGTTAACAGAGTATTTCTACCCTGTGGTATTAGTACTTTTACTGAAGTAAAGGGTAAAGGGTCTGAGTACTTCTTCCACTGTGGAGATCAGATTCGTGTTTGCGTGACAAAG
>NW_026080038.1:0-1447 GCF_006386435.1 Epinephelus moara | reverse complement strand
GCAAAAGTGTTGTGGTAATCGGACTGTATTTGGTCGAGATATGAAAGACTGTCTGTTCTGAAAACAATGTGCAGGAGTTTGTTGTTTTATATTTTGGCCGTTTTTTGGACGATCTAAATTCTTTTAATAACTTTTTGTCAGGAGGGTTGACAGATGCTACATGCAAAGTTTGGTGCAAATCGGTCAAATCGCCTAGGAGGAGTTTGAAAAAGTATGTTTTTCATTTGTCGCGATTTAGCAAATGGAAAGTTACCGCGAAAGTGGGCGTGGCTTACACCATACAATTCAGCGGAATTCAGAGAACACGTAAATAGAAGGTTTAACAATGTGCGACATATTATGTGGGAGTTATTAGCCAAAAACGCTTTTGCATTGAAAATAGCGCCACCTGCTGGTCATTTTTGGTGTGTGAGTTACAGGGGCCAGTCTATACCACCCCTATCAATTTTATTTCCATGAGTGTTATGGTGTTGGCACTGTGCCAAATATTAAATTAGACGGCCACCAGAGCGCCACCTAGTGGCAGATTGGTTAGTCCTTCGTCAGATATCCTCAGGAGGGCATTGACAATAATTATACCAAGTTTCGTGTTAATCCGCCCAACCGATGTTGAGATATAAAATACTTCAATTTAAAGAGTGCCACCTGGTGGTCATCGCCTGACGTTTTGCACAGCGCCTCAGTTTACTACTTCCCCATGAGCCCCTGAGTTTCATGTCATTCGGATACACCAATGTGGAGATATGCAGCACTTCCTGTTTACAACGAAATCTGCAGGAAGTTGTTATTTAATAACTTGAGTATTGTTTGGAATATCAAAATTCTTTTAATAACTTTTTGTCGGGAGTGTCCACAGATGCTGTGTGCAAAGTTTCATGCCAATCGGTGAAATTGCCTGGGAGGAGTTCGAAAAAGTAGGTTTGCGACATTTTACGAATTTGTGAAAAAGAAAACGAAGGCAGAAATGGGCGTGGCCTATATCACAAGATTCAACACAATTCACTGAACGCGTGGATATAAGGTTTTTGAATGTGCAACAAAGTATATGGGAGTTAAGACCCAAAACGTACTTCCCTTGATTATAGCGCCACCTAGTGGTGGAAATTCAGGACCATTTGCAACCGCCCAAAAATATCGAATTTCAGATGTGGCCGGACGAATGTGGAAAAAGGGGCGAAACTGGGACACAATGTCGGGTAAAGAATAATAATAATAATCACAGCTGCAAGCAGCTGTGATCGGGCCCTCGCTCCCCCATGTAACCGCGGGGGCCTGAGGCATGTGGGGGCTGTGGTGCGAAGTGAGAAGGGAGAAAAAACCTGGCAGGAGCGAAAAAACGCAATGTTTCATTCATCCACCAGGTGGCGCTACGAGCGTAACCAGATGTCGCCAGGTGCGTTCAGGGGTGGACTGTCATCACACGTGAAGTTTCGAGCAAATCTGACAA
>NW_026080037.1:0-1084 GCF_006386435.1 Epinephelus moara | reverse complement strand
ATATACTCGGATACTTTTCATTACTTGCAAGTAGATACATTGGCTTTAATGGTGGTGCACAGGTTATTGAACTGGGACCTCAGTAAATAATAATTAACAATGATTTTACTATCATTAATATTGTTATTATTGATAGTGGTATTATAATAAAATGTTAAATACTACATTCTTTTCATTGAGTCTTTAATACAGACTAATGTCAGTCTAAACTGGCTCTGTGCCCCCTCAGTCCAGCTGAAAAGCGGGATTACAAGACTGCTGAACATCTGCTCAAAGTCATTCTGTGGAAAAGTCTTTCCTCGACAGCTGTACCATGCGCCCGGGAGGTGCTTTATGGTGCCGAGTTGCAAGAGGAACAAATACAAACTTTCTTTTATTCCTCATTCCATCGAACTGCTGAATGAACAGGGCAGGTCAAGGAGGTGACCCCCCCTGCACACATACACACACCACATGTAGGCCTACTGTTGGACTATTGGTCCAGCTGCAGAAAATGTACTTTAAAATACTTTATAGTAGGCTGTACATAATCCTATACAGTGAGGTGATAGTTTTTTTATGGCAGGCTACTTTGTACTAGTAGGTTTAGTACAACAATAATGGTCTTTTGAGAGAGTGAGGAGGGAGAGATTTTCTATTGTAAGGACCCTAGAAACCCATTTTCACTGAGACATATTGAGGTGAGAGGTAAAGAGAGCCCTTTAAGCAGTTTTAGCAAAATTCATACCAAAATGACCAAAGGGCCTCTAGGGGGGTCTGGGGGCCCCCAGGAGAAAAATTTGTATACATTTGATTTAAAGGCATCAATCTGGTGAATTCTGAGAGCCAAGTTATGATGGCAGAATATGTATAGATTTCAACATCTTTGTGCTTTTTATGTGTGAAAAATGTTCTAATTTTACTGATAAACACACTAGTGCTACGGATTAGTGGTTAAACATTTCAGTCATCAAAAGAAAAATGACTAACGTAGGCCTACTGATCTGCCTCTGGAGCGCCAGTGTTTCCCCTATATGCAACTATATGACCGCCGCTGCTGATTTTATTTTATTTTTTTCCGTCTTAGCTCTGGACGCGTCATATC
>NW_026080036.1:0-1210 GCF_006386435.1 Epinephelus moara | reverse complement strand
TAGTATAGTATGATGTCCAAAATATCATAAAAAATTCATAGTATAGTATGACGTCCAAAATATCATAAAAAAGTCATAGTATAGTATGACGTCCAAAATATCATAAAAAAGTCATAGTGTACTATGACGTCCAAAATATCATTAAAAAGTCATAGTGTAGTATGATGTCCAAAATATCATAAAAAAGTCATAGTGTAGTATGTCGTCCAAAATATCATGAAAACGTTATAGTATAGTATTACGTCCAAAATATCATAAAAAAGTCATAGCATAGTATGGCGTCCAAAATATCATAAAAAAGTCATAGTATAGTATGACGTCCAAAATATCATAAAAACGTTATAGTATAGTATTACGTCCAAAATGTCATAAAAAAGTCATAGCATAGTATCATGTCCAAAATATCATAAAAAAGTCATAGTATAGTATGTCGTCCAAAATATCATAAAAACGTTATAGAATAGTATTACGTCCAAAATATCATAAAAAAGTCACAGTATAATATGTCGTCCAAAATATCATAAAAAAGTCATAGTATAGTATGACGTCCAAAATATCATTAAAAAGTCATAACATAGTATGTCGTCCAAAATATCATAAAAACGTCATAGTATAGTAAGACGTCCAAAATATCATAAAAAAAGTCATAGTATAGTATATCGTCCAAAATATCATAAAAAAGTCATAGTATAATAAGACGTCCAAAAAATCAAAAAAAGTCATAGTATAGTATGTCGTCCAAAACATCAGGAAAAAGTCATCGTATAGTATGACGTCCAAAATATCATAAAACAGTCATAGTATAGTAAGACGTCCGAAATATCATAAAAAAGTCACAGTATAGTATGACGTCCAAAATATCATAAAAAAGTCATAGTATAGGTATGACGTCCAAAATATCATAAAAACGTCATAGTATAGTATGTCGTCCAAAACATCATAAAAAAGTCATAGTATAGTATGACGTCCAAAATATCATAAAAACGTCATAGTATAGTAAGATGTCCGAAATATCAAAAAAAGTCATAGTGTAGTATGTCGTCCAAAATATCATAAAAACGTCATAGTATAGTAAGACGTCCAAAATATCAAAAAAAGTCATAGTATAGTATGTCGTCCAAAACATCATATAAAAGTCATAGTATAGTAAGATGTCCGAAATATCATAAAAACGTCATAGTATAGTATTACGTCCAAAATGTCATAAAAA
>NW_026080035.1:0-1513 GCF_006386435.1 Epinephelus moara | reverse complement strand
GAGGAGTTCGTTCAAATTTAAGTTGTGGAAATCACCATAACGAAAAAATTCAAAACAAAATGGCCAACTTCCTGTTGGGATTTTACCATGACGTCATGAGACTTTTTTGTGCATCTCGGTATGATACATGTGCGTATCAAATTTTGTTTGCCTACAACAAACTAACCTCAAGGGGAGGAGTTTTTGAAAATTTGTAGGGGGCGCTATTTCAGCATTTCGCGTCAACCATGTGCAGCCGCCCAAAAATATCGAATTTCGGATCCGGCCAGACGAATGTGGAAAGTTAGAAGCATTTTGAAATTTGGGAAAGGGGCGAAATTGGGACATGAAATGTCGGAATAGTAATAATAATGATAATAATAATAATAATGATTAAAGCTGCAAGCAGCGATGAATGGACCCTCGCAGTCCACGCACGTCGGGGCATGCTGCCGTCAGGGGGCATGCACCTAGATGTCTTGTCAGCTGTAATAAATAAAGAAATAAACGTTATCTGTTACTTACATTTTGAAGATTTTGAAGGATTTGAAGATTTTCCAATTTACTTCCGTTCACACTAATTAGACTGCCACCAGAGCACCACCTATTGGCTAATTTGCACCAAATTTTGCACAAACCCTCATCGGGCCATGGAACACTATTAGCAAAAGTGTTGTGGTAATCGGACTGTATTTGGTCAAGATATGAAAGATTTATGAAAGAATTTATACTTTGGCCATTTTTTGGACGATCAAAATTCTTAGGATAACTTTTTGTCAGGAGGGTCCACAGATGCCACATGCGAAGTTTGGTGCAAATCGGTCAAATCGCCTAGGAGGAGTTCGAAAAAAGTAGGTTTTTCATTTGTCGCGATTTAGTGAATGGAAAGTTAGCGCGAAAGTGGGCGTGGCTTACACCACACAATTCAGCTGAATTCAGAGAACAAGTAAATAGAAGGTTTAACAATGTGCGACATATTATGTGGGAGTTATTAGCCGAAAACGCTTTTGCATTGAAAATAATGCCACCTGCTGGTCATTTTTGATGTGTGAGTTACAGGGGCCAGTCTGTACCACCCCTATTAATTTTATTTCCATGAGTGTTATGGTGTCACCCCTATTAATTTTATTTCCATGAGTGTTATGGTGTTGGCACAGTGCCAAATATTAAATTAGATATTAGGTAAGTAGGTTTGCAACATTTTGCGAATTTGCGAATAAAAACGGAGGCGGAAATGGGCGTGGCCTATATCACGAGATTCAGCACAATTCACTGAAGGCGTGGATATAAGGTCTTTGAATGTGCCACAAAGTATATGGGAGTTATGACCCAAAACGCACTTCCCTTGATTATAGCGCCACCTAGTGGTGGAAATTCAGGACCATGTGCAAGCACCCAAAAATATCGAATTTCGGATGTGGCCGGACGAATGTGGAAAGTTAGAAGCATTTTGAAATTTGGGAAAGGGGCGAAATTGGGACACAAAGTCGAGTAAAGAATAACAATAATAATAATAATAATTAAAGCTGCAAGC
>NW_026080034.1:3017-3880 GCF_006386435.1 Epinephelus moara | reverse complement strand
CTATGTTGACATACTGGCACCTACTTTAATACAGATTTATTCAGAGCTCATGGAAACAGGTCAGTTTCCTCCTACACTCAATCAAGCAGTAATTTCAGTTATCCTCAACACAAGAAAGGACCTGCTTGACCCAACCAGCTGCAGGCCTGTAAGTCTGACAGGTGCTGATCACATGATATTAATGAAGATATTGGCTGTGTGCCTGGAGGACATTCTGCCCGACGATATACAACCACGTCAGGTTGGATTTATAAGTGGGAGCTCGTCCTCTGATAACCTCAGATGATTGCTTCACTTGATGTGGTTAAATGAAGACTTTTGATCAGGTGGAGTTACGTCCTCTGGACTCTTTGGGATTCTGTGCTCATTTCAGTGGTGATAAGTATTCATTGACGTCCTTTTATTTCATGACTGAACTGTAACAACAAGGTAAATGGAAAAATATCGACAACAAAAGGCAGAATTTGCAGACAAACTACCGCACACTTTCTAACTTGTGAAATTCAATTCAAATAAACACAAGAAGTTTGTGCTCTAGAGAAAGGATCAGCACTCAGTGAATAACCTCCTAAGCCCTATGATAAGCTATTATGGAAAGGCTTAACTATACAGACCAGTGAGCAGTGATAACTAACATGTCTTTGGGGTCATCGGGTGGGAACCTCCTTCCACCAGTGTTTCGTCTAGTTGGTCCCACGACACCTCCAGGAGGCTAGACAGTGATCTCTGGCGTCCCAGAGACACTCCCCTAATGCCAGGTCTCACTGCTCCCCGCACCAACCCAACAACCTCCTTTACCTTACTTACACATGGCTTTCTCAGCCCAAACAGCACTGCCACCTTCAACCAAACCCAGGCTCCGT
>NW_026080034.1:0-2097 GCF_006386435.1 Epinephelus moara | reverse complement strand
TAAAGGGGTTTTTTTGGGGAGTTTTTCCTGATCAGCTGTGAGGGTCATAAGGACAGAGGGATGTCGTATGCTGTAAAGCCCTGTGAGGCAAATTGTGATTTGTGATATTGGGCTTTATAAATAAAATTGATTGATTGATTGATTATTCATTGAAGTCCTTTTATTTCATGACTGAACTGTAACAACAAGGTAAATGGAAAAATATCGACAACAAAAGTTACGGCAGAATTTGCAGACAAACTACCGCACACTTTCTAACTTGTGAAAGAAAGAAATGTATTGAGACGTTTCAGTACGAGACCTTCATCAGGCCAACAGTGGGAGTTCCTCNACCACTTCCTAATATAGGAGCTAACTGACCTTTCAATTCTCTCCACTACGGATATTGGAATTTCATAAATTGACAATAAAGAAATGTAAAAGAAAGAAATGTATTGAGACGTTTCAGTACGAGACCTTCATCAGGCCAACAGTGGGAGTTCCTCTGCACATTGTGTCCTACTCGTCTCTCTCCTACACTCCTGGTTTCAAACAGATGTGCAAAGTGTCCCTCTGTTCTGAACAAACACTACAGCGGTCATTACACCCTGACCAGTAAAGACGAGATTAAATAGTTGGATCTGTTCAGACAGAGAACCAAAGTTAGATCTCAGGAGCCATCACAAAGCACTGGTTGTTTCCTTTTGAACCAATGTGTTAGCGATTAGCTTGCCTTGCTACGTTAGCATATTGGTACATTTAACATCTACTCCTCAAAGATGATTTATGATTTCCTACAACTCGTAAACAGACACAAACACATTCCGTATTAATTTTATCTCTAATTACTGCAGCTATTGTTGTTGTTATTATCATTATAATTGGAAGGTTTTGTTTTTTGTTTTTGTTTTGTTACGTCTTTCATTCTATGTGATTTTATGTGTGGACCCCAGGAAGATTAGCGGCTGGTAATTGGGATCCAGACAAAATAAACAAATAAACAAATCTCATCACTGTTCATCTTCTTCAGGTTGTTGATGGCTCTCTGGATGATTTCTGGACTGTTGTCTGTCCGACCCAGCAGACCTCCTAACAGTCTGTGGTTGGACTCCAGAGAGAGGCCATGAAGGAAGTGAACAAACAGGTCCAGGTGATCATTTTCACTCTCCAGGGATTTCTCCATGGCTCTGCTCAGGAACTCATCCAGAGATGGGTAATGGTCTTCACCATATTCATAGTAATGGTCATCACCATCGTACCATTTTGGTACAGTTAACATCTACTCCTCAAAGATGATTTATGATTTCCTACAACTCGTAAACAGACACCAACACATTCCGTATTAATTTTATCTCCATGTAAAGTGAATTAACGTGATGTTTCCCAGCTAACGCTGCACTCCTCTGCCTTAATGACACAGTTTCATCATTTTTATAACTGTTGATTTATCAAATCTGAGTCCTACTGAGTGAAACCTGACGCTGAATTCAGCAGCAGACGTCAGTAATATCAGTCATATAAGAGGTAGTAATGTAAATAACTTTAGCCTTTCATGATGGTGAGTCAGTGACACATTCTCAGCCTCGATGACTAAACACGTCGTTCAAGGTCTGCTCACTTGTCACTGGAATGTTTACAGCAACGTCCATCACAGTGTCATGAACCTGTCTGAGAAAGTTATGACTGACATTAGATTGAAATTAAAACTGAGCTCCACGGACTAAATCTTGACTGAAACAAAACAAAAAGATTAAAATTTGAAATTTTCAGCAGGCAACTAAATTAGATTTAAAATTATTTTCAAAATTGACAGAAGCTGAGAACGGCCGACCTCCCAGTAATTTTTATAATGCCGTTATCTTCAGATCACGAGTTTATGATTTTGTTATTGAAAAAACGAGCTTTGTTGATAATGAGGTAAAAATTTAATTATTAAATTATAATTCAGCTTCTTCTAATGTTTATCAGAGATCAGCAGTGTTTTCCCAGCATGCGTAGATGGCGTCTTGACGAGTGTAGTATCTAAGTTAAGCTGAAAATGTAGATGGAGGATTACCAGTTATTGATTTTATTGATCACATCATAAAGTTGTGGTAAAGAAGTGGTAACGTCCTTTCG
>NW_026080033.1:0-2958 GCF_006386435.1 Epinephelus moara | reverse complement strand
AAAATTTTCATAAATTACTAACACATACCTTATTAAGGCAACAACTTACTGTTTTTCTTTACTATTTTCTTTCATCAGAAGAGGTAGATGCATTATGTGAGAGCCTTGCTGGCCTGGTGAGAGACCATCTTCCCTTTGAAGGTCTCCATGTCATTCAAGAGGCTGACAATGAGATGGTGACTCTGGGGAGCTTGTCGGAGTTCCGGTATGTTTCAAACTTAGTATACATTATGTACACCTGCGAAAAAAATTTCTTTCACTATTCATGACTCACTATTTCTTTCGTAATATTGGCCAACATTACTGTCCTTCAGATGATGTTGCACGGTCAGTTTTAAATTGGGGACCTTGAGTAATCCGCAGATGCTACATGTTAGCTTACTGGTGAAGAGGTTGACCTTTCACCTTAAGACATCTTAATGATATAGGGCTGAATGGGATCACATGAGCCTTACCTTAACAGCCATGTCCAATTTATGCTAGTTCCATGTATTTGAGGGTCAAAACCATGCAGCAGAAATGCCATTTTCACCTGTTTAAAAGATGTTTTATTTTCCTATTTCTGCATACTGTGATTCATAAGTAGTCTTGGAATTGTATAAATTGGATCATTACATTTCTCAATGGTCAAAAATGGTTTAGTTTTGCATTAGATTAGTTTAACTCGTGGTCCAAATTCAAACCTTGCTGCAGCAATCCATTACAAAAATTGAGCTTGGGAAGGTGCCCAATCAAAACACAGCGTTTATTACAGAGTTATGATTTAGTAAAAAATCACACAGTGCTATTCTGCATCTAAAATCAATCTTCAGTTTCCCAGCTTCCAGTTATGGAACACTTCTATGCGGCACAGACTGTTGACCTTGTATCTCCCCATAAAGATCCCCTGCCCCCCCTAAACAGACAGACATGGGTCTATGGTGGGTTTCATGGGGTTAATAATTGCACATTCCTGGTATGATGCCAGGGCATTCCGTGCTTGACCTCTTGCCATGACAAATATATATATATATATATATATGTACATATATATATAATGTGTGTGTGTGTACTATAATATATGCTATATTCATTACAGGTCCCATCTAAGAAGAGCCGTAGCAGCCATCATGGAAAGAGTGGAAGCTGTGGACCTGGCCTCCCATGGCTTCATGTCCAAAATGTTGGACATCGCATTGTCCATATTTGAAAAATGTCTGGATAACCAAAGCAGTATGTATTGAAAATGCAATTTGGGGGGTTATTAACTTATATGTTATATGTTATTAACTGCCAAACTATTTTATCTAACGTAGCTAACTGCTGGCATCTAACTTTGGGAAGCAAGTACAGTCATTGACATCAACCTCTTTGACACAAGATAAAAAAAGTTTAAACAAAATTAGGCCTACTTTTTGTAAGCAGACCTTTAATTTCCTGCTCCCCACCTGCCAATTTTATATGTATGTAAAAGTACAGATAGGTGCCAATACAGTGACTTTTCTCTGTCAGATTCCACTATTGACCTCCATAGTAAAACTGGACAGAAAAAGTAATAGAAGTTGCACCTTTCTGTACTTTGCTCTTCAGCATCCTACAGACTGTGAGACTTCAATCGTATGTCGTATCGTAAGTCTGGTGCAAGCTACACTGTGTGACATGGATCTAATAAACTTGGGTACAACATCAAGTTTGATGTACACCTACTGAATCACAGGCTACGAATACGATGCAATAGCTTCCTATACTGAGTGCACAAGGATACTGCACGGATTATTGCTTCTCCAACTGTGAAGCACAACATAGAGGGTCACATTATTAAATAAACTAAAGTTTTGTGGGCAGAAATACTACGATGTTTCTGTGTGTGTTTGCTAGCTGCTAGGTTGCTCACCTGACAGCTGCAACTCCACTGCTATTTTCTTCCGTGCTTTGTCCAGGCAAGGCTTCTGCTGTCACAACTCTACAAGGTTTTCCTCTTTGCTGGATTCTTACACATTTCTTTTTGGGCATTTTGCCTCCATGGCAAGCTGCTATCCATCTGTTTGTTTGGGTTTAGCATCAGCGTGTCATTTCATGCTACATTTCTATTGGTTGATTAATAGATATAGGTTGTAACAGCAGTCACAATGTGAGATGGTCATCCCAAATTTTTGACTCCGTTAGAACTTTATCCCAGGCTGTCTTTGATCGCAAGACTGTGACAATGGCCATCCTTGAACCTCTCTCACTGCGACTTAGGCCCACCATCTTTCGTCTGGGACAACCTAAAATTGCACAGTGTATATCGGGCTTTAGAGGGTTAATTGGAAAGGAGGCTGGTTTAGTGGTAAAAGTTGTGTCATGATAGTTTTTTTTAATCAAATGATTTGGTTATTTTAGGATGAATTAATGATTGAGGCTTTTCATTTTCAATAGACTCACCGGTACAAACTGTCTTCCCATCTACCAGCACCCAGCAACAGCCTGCACCCATCAAGCCCTCTACTTTCTCCACCCAGCACACTCCAACAGCAACTCCTGCCCCCTCTACACCAAAGATTTTCAAAGAAATTTACAGCATACTCCCTTTATCATCCGGTGGGAAAAAGAAAAGGTATGATTTGTCTAATAGTATTTTGATATAAAATGTTAATTCCAGAATTCTGGACCTCTAGCACTATTTCCTACTTACCAATTACATTGTCAATCAGTTGAGTCCTTTCTCTGCACAATCCATGCAGTTTTTCTTACTGGATACCAGCAGCTCCAGGTAGTAAGCCATAAAACTAATGCAAAGTCAATGGAGCTCCAGTTTGTATAAACCCCACAGTACTGACAGTGCACCCAGAGTGTTCGTGTTTCTCATTTGGCATACTGCATTGTCTTTGCTGTGTTGTAATGTGATCATATGTGTCCACACAGAATTAAAGTCACAGTGGATGAACTGGGTCGCAGGGTAGGTCCTCCGGAATACATGTCATTTTCGTCCATAGCGAC
>NW_026080032.1:0-1395 GCF_006386435.1 Epinephelus moara | reverse complement strand
CAAACTCTGACTCTTCTAGCGTAACAAACACACTTCATACACACATACTCGTTAACCAAACCGAGTGGGGACCCCCCTCCCCTCTCTGCTCCACCAATCTCCAGCTCGCACACTGATTGACAGCGTAGCCTGTAAACAGAGCTCAGCTGTTTATTTAGCCTAGCAATATCTCCGGACTATAGTAGCTGCAATGGACGACTTTGAACGCGATTTTGAAGAGTTTCTTGTAGCGGACACAGACCCAGCGCCATACCTGTTTGAGCCGGAGTACACTGAGCGGGCGAGAAGAGAGGCTGAATCCTCCGCTCTCATTATGCTGCACAGAATGGGATTCGGTGCTACTGCTACCATAACTGGGGAGATATATCATCAGGAGGAAAAGCGCCGCAGAGAGTGCATCACAAGGAGTGAAGTTGTCTTCTTTTCCTCGCAGATGACGGTTCGGGTTCATTCTCTCCTGTTGCGTGGTAAGTGTGGTCCATACGCAAACTTTATAACTAAAAAAACTTTTCACTACTCTCTATCGACGAACTACTAACACTCTCTGCTGTTTCCTCCTCCTTCTCCCTTCCTTCCGCTGTCTTCGTTGGTTCATTTATACACGCGAAACGTGTTCTCTGGCTGGCTGGATTGTCCGCTCAGACTGCTGTACATACATGGCGGCGCAAGATGGCAACCTCTCTAAAACAAGGCCCTTGCTATATATATATATAAAAGCATAATTATAAGGCTACGAAAACCAAACAAATTTTATTTTATAGCGATTATACACTTATATAAACATATTAATGGGTAGAATATTCAGATTCAGATTCAGATTTGACAATAAACCATGCCAAATATTACACACTGGCCCTTTAAATTCAGACTCGTGCCGTGCTGAAAGTGACACGGAAATGTTATTAGGTCCGTTGTAGATAAACTGTTTTCACGGTTATTAACCTCAGAGATATCTTTAAGTCCTTCACCCTTGGCGTGCTTTATGTGTGAAGTGTCTGGTGCCAGAGGTATCAGATAAGAAGACCTTGTAGATGTTTTCGGCTCCTGTGGTAAATAGTCAGGACCAAGGGTTAGTGTATCTCTGTCTTTGTGTTGTAATTCAATGTAGCATACACTCCCTCACTTTATTAGGTACACCTGTTCAACTGCTTGTTAACGCAAATAGCTAATCAGCCAATTATGTGGCAGCAACTCAATGCATTTAGGCATGTAGACATGGTCAAGACGACCTGCTGAAGTTCAAAGCGAGCGTCAGAATAAGGAAGAGAGGTGATTTAAGTGACTTTGAACGTGGCATGGTTGTTGGTGCCAGACGGGCTGGTCTGAGTCTACTGGGATTTCCACACACAACCATCTCTAGTGTTTACAGAGGATGGTCCAACAAAGAGAAAATAT
>NW_026080031.1:0-1053 GCF_006386435.1 Epinephelus moara | reverse complement strand
ATTATTCATTGAAGGGGGTTGGGAGGATGTTTGATCCACCCACTCTGCATTACTGTAGGGTCAAGACAATAACATACATAGAATTAAAAACCATTATTTTTGCAGGGTAGACAGTGTGCAGGAGTTTTTCCACTCTGTAGAAGAAAACAGTTACTGGTAACAGCAAAGCTTTAGAAGACATGTTAATCACTGACATCAGACTTTGTGCACATCACTGCTGTCTTGTGGTTTTAACCTGCAGATATTATTTTGAAAGTTGAACACAAGGTGGCAGTATCACACTGATGGAAAAACACACCTCAGCGAACTGCAGTATCACAGCTTAAAGGGAAAACTCGTAACAGCTGAGCAAGACAGTAGGCTACATGTGTAGCACTGTGAATATTCAGTAACTGTGAGTATGAAACATGTGAATAGAGAATCAGATCTTCTCATCTGATAAATTTGATCTGCAGATATGTTTTAAGTGGAAGGTAGACTGAAATAAAACTGTATTTTTGATCTTTAATGACCACCAGGTGTGAAGTCAAAAAGTAGAAAACATTCTGATGAACAGAAATATTACATAAACTAACTAGAAAATGCATTTCCTGCGGAACATGTGGGTGAATGAATTCAAGACCATGGCTGAAAATGCAGAAACAGTAGTAGTAGCAGAAGTAGTTACATTGTTTAAGTGAAAACAATGGCATGACTTCAAAAGAGGAAAGATACTGAAATAGTATGTGTTTGAACCTTTGTGGAAAGTAGTTTTTTAAGACGTTGTATAACAAACCATTGTCCTTAATGTTTTTACAAATATGAAGCAGACAGGTGACCTCAGTGCAAATATATTTTAATTGTATTCAATTACATTATTATTTTGCAAAATAACAATTTTGTAGTCATTCACACAGTAATAAGTACGTTTCAAAATGTAGTTGTACTATCAGCAAGAATAAATTAGCATAGGACATATCAACAGTAAAACAGACACACCTGATATGATGAAATATATAAAAAGCACATAGAACATACACAACAATAGTAATTGCTCCACTCAAATTCATAGTG
>NW_026080030.1:0-1245 GCF_006386435.1 Epinephelus moara | reverse complement strand
CATTTTATTAAAATGCCATCAAGACCTGATAAAACTGACCAGTCAAAGCGGACTGGGCTTTTTCAGGAGAAGAGCTTCAAGAGACGGGTGATCAAACTGAGCGTTTCAGACTTAGGGTGAATACGATACATTCAGGTTGACAGCATGAAGAAAATAATATATATTCTTTAATTAAAGCGTGAAAACAGGTTCTAGTAGAGACCCCAAATAGAAAGTATGAACCTATGAATAAGCATTATATGGGACCTTTAAACACCAAAATAAAAGACATCAGTGTAGTTATTGCTGCCCTTTTTATGAGCCACCAATGATACTGAGACTACTTGTTACAGCCCGGACACTGATGTTAGAAATTATAATTGCCAACCATTGGAAGCGGAACACGTGAAAACCTCATGTATTTCACCGTCGGAACTTAATAGTGTAACATCCAACGGAAGTAAACAAGAAAGTCCAGATTGATGGGTAGAATCAGAGGATATGGATAATTGGCGACCAATACTCAACAATGATTACAAGTTATTAACACACATATTTTCAAATCTACTCAAAGAAGGGCTTCCCCAAATCATAAGTGACACCCAGTCAGGATTTATGAAAGGCAGATCAATTCATAACAATGTGCGTCAAGTCCTTGACTTAATTGAATACAATGACTGTATAGACGATGATGGTTTTCTTCTTTTTCTCGATTTCTATAAAGCTTTTGACATGCTAGAACATCCTTTTAATTTCAAGGCTTTGGAACTCTGTGGTTTTGGTGAGAAATTTAGAAATGTAATCAAATGCTTTTATGAGGACACCAGTAGTTCAGTATCTTTTTCACACGGTACCTCTCCTCGTTTTTCAGTCAACAAAGGGATTAAACAAGGTTGCCCAATCTCACCATCACTCTTCATAATTGCAGCAGAAATGATGTCTGTTCTTATTAAAAGCTCTGATATTGAGCAGTTAAATGTCTTTGAGAGCCAAATAGTCATCATTCAACTGGCAGATGACACAACTCTGTTTTTAAAAAATATTGAAGAAATCCCAAAAGCCATTCAGATTATAGATTTATTTTCCAAAGCATCTGGTTTACAACTGAATTTAAAGAAATGTGAAGTATTAGCCACTCATGACTGCCATCTTCTGGCGACAGATGGTATTCCCGTCAGAACTACGGTCAAATATTTAGGTGTGCATATTACAAAAGATGACAAATCAAGTGAAAAAATTGAATATATGGAACACAATAGATAAATG
>NW_026080029.1:0-1299 GCF_006386435.1 Epinephelus moara | reverse complement strand
TACAAACAATTTTCTGTATGTTTTTACAGGTTTACCACCATTTTCCATAAGGCAATGTAGTAACTGTAAATTAACAGATACTAGCAGTAATTTAAATATTTACCTTTAGAATTACATGTAATTACTAATAATATAATATTACATTATTACTATGTTTTTTAAAGGTAAATTAACATATTTCTTTCATATTCAAATGTAATTTTACATAAAATGTGATGTAATTTTACAGATCTTTCTTCATAATGATAATGAAGAAATGTACGTAAAATTACAGAAATCTGTAGTGTTTTCCATAAAATTGCAGGTCATTAAGCATGTGTGGTTAAGGTGATTTTATGTTTTTTTTTAGAGGTAATGAGTAGTATTTGTACAAACACAAAAGTAATTTACTGTACATTACTGTATAAAGACAACTTAAAGTATATTATTTTACAAAAAGTGCACTTTAAATAATGTAATTTTACAGAAAGCATTCTGTATTCTTACAGATTTTTGCTTTTTTTAAACAATAAAATGCCTGTATATTTACAGATATTGGGAGTAATTTAAATTTTTACCATTTATATGGTATACATTCCACTGTAATTTTGTATAAAATGTTTTTTTTTTGTTTTTTTTTACAGGTTCATCACCATTTTCAATAAGACAATAACTGTAGATTAACATATATTAGCAGTAATTTAAACATTTACCCTTAAAATTACAAAATATTAACCATAATAATAACCATACATTATTATTATGTTTTTAGAGGCAACTTAACATGTCTTTTTCATATTCAAATGTAATTTTACGGGCGGCATGGTGGTGTGGTGGTTAGCACTCTCGCCTCACAGCAAGAGGGTTGCCGGTTCGATCCCGGGCGTGGGAGCCCTTCTGTGCGGAGTTTGCATGTTCTCCCCGTGTCAGCATGGGTTCTCTCCGGGCACTCCGGCTTCCTCCCACAGTCCAAAGACATACAGATTGGGAAACAGGTTAATTGATAACTCTAAATTGTCCGTAGGTGTGAATGTGAGCATGAATGGTTGTTTGTCTCTACCTGTCCAGGGTGTACCCTGCCTCTCGCCCGATGTCAGCTGGGATAGGCTCCAGCCCCCCTGCGACCCGCAAGAGGATGAAGCGGTTAGAAGATGAATGAATGAATGTAATTTTACATATGTGATGTCATTTTACAGATCTTTCCTAATAATTGTAATGAAGAAATGTATATAAAATTACACAAATCCTTGATTATTTCCACAAAATTGCAGGTTATTTAGCATGCGTGGTTAAAGTGATTTTATATTTTTTAACTGTACA
>NW_026080028.1:0-1004 GCF_006386435.1 Epinephelus moara | reverse complement strand
CAGTGAGGGGTCGGTCCATGAGGACAGTGCTGAGAACATGAGCTTAGATGAGCCTGATGATGAATTTTGCTTGAGTGAAGAAGAAGAAGAAGAAGAAAGGGAAATGTTTCATACAAGACATATTTATCCTGGAGTTTTTAGGCTTGCTCTCTTTCTTCTGTATGTTTGATCAATTGCATGTGTTAGTTATTAATTTTGACTTTTCTGTTAACTAGAGTTTGAGCAAACTAGTTTTCAAGAACTCTGAATTACAGCAGCTGGTGTTCAGTTAATGACTCAGGTTGGTGGTAAACTGTACAGTCCGCTTATCATTGCTGTTGCTAGTTTATTGGTTATTGTGACTATCAATATACTGCCAGCCACAATTTGTGATCCTCCTCACAATTTTTCCTTGTACTTTGTGATGACTGCAGAAGTACACAGTGAACTACACCCAGGTTGGGAATCACTGGCCTGCAGCATGTCATTTAATCATTTTTAAAAATTGTTTTACTGTAATTTCAGCTACAATTAATTCAAAACATGACAATTGATTCAAAACATGATTGGGACGTTGCTACCCACGTCTTGCAAACACACAACTGTCACAACCCTCTGGCCCACTGGCACTGCTCCTCCCTCATTCATTCATACTCCTCGCTGAGGAGGAAGGATGTGGATCAGCTGCACGCTGAAACAATGGACAGGCACAAACACACAGGCACGTAACATATACTGTGACATTTTAATGACATTTTGAGTGGCACGCTATAGTATGTATTCTTTTTTTTTTCATGATTTTGGACGACATGCTATACTGTGACGTTTTTTTCACGATTTTGGACGACATGCTATACTGTGACGTTTGTTTCACGATTTTGGACGACATGCTATACTGTGACATCTGTTTCACAATTTTGGACGACATGCTATACTGTGACATTTTTTTCACGATTTTGGACGACATGCTATACTGTGACGTTTGTTTCATGATTTTTGGACGACATGCTATACTGTGACCTTTT
>NW_026080027.1:0-1876 GCF_006386435.1 Epinephelus moara | reverse complement strand
GTTCCACAAACACTTGAGTCAGTATGTTGTTCTCTTCCTCGTTCTGGGGTAAAGCCAGCTCTAAGTCTCGTTGGGAGCAGAACTCAACGGCCCTGGAGAACGAGCCCATCTCCTTGTTGGACACAAAGTATTTCTGACCAACGCTGCGGACAAAGTCGTAGTTTATAGCTGAAAATAGAGAACAACACGCAACACATCAGGAATAAATGAAGCAGTGATAACACACTTTCTACACTCAAAACTGTGTTGTCATGTTGGCCCTTGAGCTCTGCTCAGATGTCTTTGCATAACACATTTATTTTACATGTTTGTTCCTCTGACATTAAAATATCAGACTCTTTTTTAGCCTCATACACAGGTGAAAAACAGTCTTTTTTCTGGCTTTGATGTTCAAAAGAAAAACATGTTGAAATATCTGCAGTTTTCCCCCCTCCACAATAATGATGCAGTTTGTATGTAAATACATTAAGATTGAGGAAATATTGCAGCATTTTACTAAAAATATTTCTCATTGCTCCTTTCTCAGACAACATCCTCCCTGAATAAAAGATGCAGAAAAACAAATATACTGAGGCAATAGTTAAAGCACAACATTAGCATGAACACAACTTATTTCAACAAGAAATCAATAGGGTTGTAGTCTCCTGATCGACTAGTCGATTATTTGGTCGATATGCTCTTGTCCGACCAAATTCTAATTCTAATTAGTCGAATAATGGCAGTGGTACTTTCATGAGCAGAAAAGTGCTACATCAACAGCTTTCCAGGATTAATCCATTATTTCCTGCGGCGCGGGGACAGACTAAGTTACCTGTGAAAATGGGGAAAGCTGGACTTGCCCACCCTCACGCTCAGCGTTGCGGTGACGCAGACCTCCTGTCTGTTTCTGTAAGCTGAAACCATTTCCCTCAGTGGAAACGAAGCTTGTATTTACTTGTACTTCACAGATAAGAAACAATAAATTGTGAAGACAGTAAAGCCTCCACTAAAATAGCATTTTAAGTCTTGTGTGTGATTTATCCTTCAGGGATTTATACTTCGGGATTTATCTTGGCTTCATATGTGCAGAGGAAATCTCCGCTCGTCGCTAGGCTAATTTATACCATGTAAAATGCCATAGACTTGTGCTAATAACATTACCATGTTGTATTTGCTTGGAAAACTTGTATAGTTAAGACAGTATAAAGTACTATGCGGACAGGATTAGTTTTACATAGGGACATGGGATAATGTCACTTTACCACAGGACGTCGGTAATATTAATGGCCGATTCGCACGGGATAAGAAATCTCAGTAAAACTACCACAAGTGGCAGGGGTAAATCCATTCATGCACCGCCGTCCCCTCCTGCCGTCATGTGCGTATGATAGGGCTGTCAAAAGCACCATGAAATTGAGTTAGAATATTTTCGAATTAAGGGAGGCAGCAGGTGCAACACTCTCCCTGTATGTCTCCCCAAACAGGTCACACATCGTGGACAGAGTGGGTGGTGTTGGCGCAGCGGGCTCCTCCGTTGGCGCCTCTCCCTCCGTCGCTGTGTCCCTCTCTGGCCCTGCTTGTGCACGAGCCATCTCCGCCCGTGATATACAACATTATTGACAGTATTAATTAATTAATTATTAATGATATTCGAATTAGCCTATCAAATTTAAGTTTGAACTTATAAAAAAATACATACATTCGAATATATTTCTAACTTAGATTTTTTTTTTTTTGACAGCCCTAACACACATATTTACTGCTGGTCTATTCACACGGGATTAGTATTACCTGAGGTAACTGTCCAGGACCCTTTTACAGAAGGTAAAAGTCGCGGTAACCTTTACTGACATTGTGCGGTATTGATTACTGACATGGCACATTCGGACGGGACTAA
>NW_026080026.1:0-1207 GCF_006386435.1 Epinephelus moara | reverse complement strand
TTACAGGGATTTTAAAAGACTGACACAATAAATCTGGACACAATAAAATAAACGTACTGACTGATCGGTAAAACTTCTGTGGAAACGAATAAACAGTAAAAGAGGAATTTCATTTAAATGTTTGAGAGCTCGACAGCTATTTCAGATGTTTACCTCCTCTGTTAAAACTCGCTTCATGTTCCCGTCTCATCGTCACTTTGATTTCTTCATTTTTGTAAATGAATCTAATTCTTTTAAATGAAGACGTCGACTCGTCGCAGCAGGAAAATCACAGGTGGAACTGATTCACATTAATGAGAGCTCTGAACTGCAGCAGGAGATGATGTCGTTAGTTCCACCTGTGATTGACAGGTCAGTACAGTCTGCTGAGGAAACGCTCTGTACATGTTATACTGCTACTGCAGCAATACTACTGTCACTGTAGTAAACACACACACACACACACACACTGAAACCTGCACCTGTCTGTCTGTCTGTCTGTCTGTCTGTCTGTCTGTCTGTCTGTCTGCAGGATTATGTTGCTGTTTGGTTCTCAGGTCTTTATTTTTCTCTAAAACACAATCACATGATCTACAACTAATCCCCCCCCCCCCACACACACACACACACACACACACACACATACACACAAACACACACACACACTCTTTAATCTGTCCGACACACAGCCTCCTTTCTCTCCCACACTGTCAGACCTGCTCACGTGCGCTGAGGATAAATAGTCAGGAATGTAACACACACACACACACACACACACACACACACACACACACACACACACACACACACACACAGTTCAGGAAACCTTGTGAGAAAGAGAACAGAGAGTTTCAACAGGCAGCAGGAAACTCCTGAGCGCTCGACACCAGAGAAGAAACAGAACAAAAGACAGAAACTGGTTATTAAGTGAAGATGATCAGGTGAATTTAGAATAAAGACATAAACAGTATAAATATGAAAATGTTTTAAAAGAAGAGTCAAACTGTTTTTTCATGACTGAAACATTCAGAATGAAGTTCAGAGAGTAATGTACAGAGACGAGTTCAAAACAAAGTGTAACACAAAGAGACCAGTCAGACTCATCATCATCATCAGTCAGCTGAACTTAGTCTTAAGGTGCGGACACACCAAACCGACATCAAAGAACTAGCGGCGACGAAAGCCAACTGTTGCCTCGTCTACGTCGCCTCACGTCGCCCTGTGTCAG
>NW_026080025.1:294-1058 GCF_006386435.1 Epinephelus moara | reverse complement strand
CACCATGGTCATTGTTCACCATTGCACACCATTGTTCACCATTGTTCACCATTGCTCACCATGGTCATTGTTCACCATTGCACACCATTGCACACCATTGTTCACCATTGCCCACCATGGTCATTTTTCACCATTGCACACCATTGTTCACCATTGCTCACCATTGCACACCAGTGTTCACCACTGTTCACCATTGCTCACTATTGCTCACCATGGTCATTGTTCACCGTTGTTCACCACTGTTCACCACTGTTCACCATGGTCATTGTTCACCATTGTTCACCAGTGTTCACCATTGCTCACCATTGCTCACCATTGCACACCTTGTTCGCCATTGCACACCAGTGTTCACCATTGCTCACTATTGCTCACCATTGTTCACCATTGCACACCATTGCACACCATTGTTCACCATTGCACACCATTGCACACCAGTGTTCACCACTGTTCACCATTGCTCACTATTGCTCACCATGGTCATTGTTCACCGTTGTTCACCACTGTTCACCACTGTTCACCATGGTCATTGTTCACCATTGTTCACCAGTGTTCACCATTGCTCACCATTGCTCACCATTGCACACCATTGTTCGCCATTGCTCACCATTGCTCACCATGGTCATTGTTCACCGTTGTTCACCACTGTTCACCATTATTCACCATTGCTCACCATGGTCATTGTTCACCATTGTTCACCACTGTTCGCCATTGCTCACCATTGTTCACCATTGTTCACCATGGTCATTGTTCACCATTGTTCACCA
>NW_026080025.1:0-190 GCF_006386435.1 Epinephelus moara | reverse complement strand
CATTGTTCACCATTGTTCACCATGGTCATTGTTTACCATTGTTCACCATTGCACACCATTGTTCACCATTGCTCACCATGGTCATTGTTTACCATTGTTTACCATTGTTCACCATTGCACACCATTGTTCACCATTGCACACCATTGTTCACCATTGCTCACCATTGCTCACCATTGCTCACCATTGCTC
>NW_026080024.1:0-1105 GCF_006386435.1 Epinephelus moara | reverse complement strand
GTCTTTACTTTGTCTCATCAGACATAAACCTACAAACCTTAAACCTTAAAATCAACTTCCTGTTCTGGAAGATCAAACTGACTGCAAATATTTGGGCCTTTGCACCTTCATAATAATCTTTGTGTCTGGTAATGATCTAATAATAATGAAGTCATGCATAACAGCTTTTGCATCATTCCACACACTGTTATCATGTTTGAATTATGTTGCTTTTAATGTTTATTTTCATCCTCATAAAGTAGCATCATAACTCTGATTATCTCACTTGCAGTGAGTGGGAGGAGGAGCACGATGTGTCAGATGATTAAGATTTGGTCAAGTCTTCAGACGATCAGTGAGTCTAATCTGTTAACCTCATTTACATTGTTTCACACACAGTCTCAAATATTTAGATGAATCTGTGGACATGACTAAAACTTTTTCAGCACAGTCACATTCATCTTTTCTGTCACTTGTATCTGGACTGATGGAACATAAAGTCAGTAAAATCAACATCTTCTCTTGAAGATCAAAATGACAGTAAACATTAGGACTCCCTCTCAATACTCATATTGTCTGAATATGATCTCATATGATGGAGCAGGGTAAAGAGAGAGAAGTCGGGGAACTAACTTTAAAAAGAGGAGAGGAATCATTCAGTGGGAACAGAATCATCTTTTACTGAACTTGTCTGATGCTGTGTTTATCCAGCAGTTGTGGCTGGATGTCTAATAATGTTCATTTCTCACCCTGGTGGTTTAATCAGTTTTCAGAAGGTGTTTGATCTTGATTCAAACCTGTTGATGACTTTATGTAACAAAGAGCTGATGATGGTAAATTTCATCAGTGTATGTTGGGACTAGTTATTTATAGAAAATTACACCATCAGTAAATCTTTCGCACATTTACTTACTTGTTATGTTATCTATTAAGTTACCCAAATTAGTTTCAATAAAATTGACATATTATTACATTTTATCCACCTGCAGCTTAACATTTTTTTACATAACATTTTAAATAATGTCCTGTGTTTCTATCAAAAAGGGAGGAGATGAACCAGGAGCTGTCGTCTGAAGTGGGATGGAAACATGGTTGAGGCTCCCGTCAGCAGAAAGAATAGATACAT
>NW_026080023.1:0-1341 GCF_006386435.1 Epinephelus moara | reverse complement strand
CACATTTATTGTGACCTACTGAACTGTGGTCTTACTGTTTGCATTGTTAAGCACTCTGTGTACGCGTACTATGAAGGGTGCTATATAAATAAAAGTTTACTTACTTACTAGCAACACACAACCAACCCACAATGCAGCGCGTTATTTTGAAACTACTGATACAAACCATGTTAGAAACTCAAGAAGTATGTCTTTGTCAACCCTTAAACGGAAAAGTGATGATGAAAACCATCGGTTTAACCCTGCCTGGACAGACAGATACTGTTTTATTTTACCGCCAACTCCAAACGCCAAACCTATGTGTTTGCTTTGTAATGACTGCGTTGCGGTACATAAGGAGTACAATGTCCGGAGACACCACCAGGAAAAACACCCGACTTTCCGTGTAAACTTTCCCGAAGGATCCCAGCAGAGAACCTTGAAGGTACAAAGTTTAATTGCATCTTACAACCGGAGCAGTACTACTTTGGTGCGGACATGTACAGCACAAGAGACAGCCACAGCAGCTTCCCTTCGTGTTTCGTGGATTTTGGCAAAGAAAAAAAGGCCATTCACAGACTCTGAAACTGTGAAAGACTGCATGCTTGCTGTCGTGGATGAAGTGATAAATGACAACACACTTAAAACGAGTGTAACATCTGCTATTAAAAATGTACCCCTGTCAGACACTTAAAACAGTCGCAGGGTTGAAATTCTTGCTACAGATGTGTTTGAAACACTGTTGGAAGAACTGAAGAAAGCTGATGTCATGTCTATAGCAGTAGATGAGTCCACAGACAGAGGTGATACGGCACATTGTGCATATATGTCCGTTTTTTTGATGGTAAAATCCGAGAGGAATTGTTCGGCTTACTGCCGTTAGACGGGCACACAACTGGCGAGGTAGTCTTGAGAAAATCTCAGCATTTTTTAAAGACAATGGTCTGGATTTGGAGTGTGTGTGCATGCTTGTGACGGATGGGGCCCCATCCATGACAGGGAAAGTAAGTGGTTTGGTAGCACGTTGGTCCGCTGTTGCACCCCAGATTTCATCTGTACACTGCATTGTGCGCAAAACTCAGCGGTGAGCTTAAAACGACAATGGACAATGTGATGACTACAATCAATTTTATTCGCTCCACATCAAGCCTCCAACATTGCTTATTCCGCAAGCTGCTGTCAGAAATGTCTGCTGAGCACCACGACCTGCTTTTGCACAATGATGTCAGGTGGCTATCCAAAGGCAAAGCACTGGAGCGTTTCTGTGATCTCAGAGGCCGTTTACACGTTGCCGGCTATTTTTATAAACGGACATTTCACCGTCTCTCTAAAGATCTTCGTTTACACTTACCCGTGTATATA
>NW_026080022.1:0-1428 GCF_006386435.1 Epinephelus moara | reverse complement strand
TTACATGAGCCTCAAAACCAGACACAACTCACCCCTGAGCAGAGTGACCGTCCTCTACTGACCAATCAGACTGCAGTGTTCACAGCTCCACCTTTTAGTTAGGTACCCCAACAGAGGGGGAACCAAACATGGAGACGGTAAGGAATGCTTCTGTTGGTACCATCCACAGCTTCTCGCAGTGGAAACAGAAAAAAAAAGTGTACTGAACTGAACTGAACCAGGCTGCTTGTTGGAAACGGGGCTTAACAGCTCAATTGCATCCAGGGACATTTGTCACATCATCATACATCTCCTCCCCTTTGTTTCCTTTCTGCCTCTACTGTCATGAGATATGAAACCAATTACATCTAACAGTGCCTGAGAGGATCAGAAAACAGAAAACAAGAGAAACTCTATGTATGTTATGCAACATTCCTCCATACATTAGAAAACCTATCGTGTTAAGACAACAAACGTTCAGTCTTTAGCAGATACAGAAAGTTTGCAACCAAACCACAAAACAAGAAAGACAGCAGTTGATGGTGTCGAGTGGGAAACTCTTGTGTGATGCTGAAATACAGCCTCGGTCAAATCAAAAAAAGCTTAGTGACAAATAAAGCCGAGCTACTAGAGCGAGGACAAGCACCAAGGCCAAAAAGGCAACATTCTCTTAGCATACAAAACCCTGACGACGAGTTCACCTAGTTCGCTATTTCTGGCAAAGCGGCTCACAACAGTGGCGGAAGGATTGGATTTCAGCACAGAGGCCCAGAGTCTCAGGGCTAGTGGCTCTGGACTGAGGGCTAATCGGACACAGGAGACGATCAGTCAGGCATGATGAGAAGGTAGACAGTAAAAAAAAAGAAGTGAGACGAGGAGAAACACTTGCAGTAACACACACACACACACACACCCTGAGGGATAAGGCTTTAGTCAGTGGCCGGGGGCAGCGGTTGTATTTGATGCGTGATTAACAAATTAATCTGCAGTCCTACTCAATATGGATTAATGAGCTATAAATAGCTGTCATTAATCTTCCATAGAAATAATGACATTAGCATCATTAAGAGGATCTGGATAGTTAGCATCATTTGGGTTTTTCTAGACCGCTGCCCACTTTCTGTGTGTGTTCATGTGTGTGTGTGTGTGTGTGTGTGTGTGTGTGTGTGTGTGTGTTTATGTGTGAGGGGGAAGTTTCTGCGATCAGCCACAAAGCACTGGAAGGAACTGTTTGAAATAAGAACAGGAAACTTCACCTACTGTATGTTCTGTTGGAGCGTCACAGTTGGTGAAGCTGAGAGTGGAGCTGCTGGTTCAATGTCACTTTTAATGATCTTTCATGGATCATTTCAAACCGGCCGACAAATGAATGTGTTTAATGTCTGGTATAGAAAATGATACAGGCATCATTTGCTTTAACAAGCTATTTCCAGTGAGCTGTCCACTGTC
>NW_026080021.1:0-1656 GCF_006386435.1 Epinephelus moara | reverse complement strand
GGCACCGCTAGGGCCATAATGACTCCATTCTTTGTCGACACATAAAACTGTAAATAAACTTTCTAAGAACAGCATGAAAAGTGGACACATCACTGCTGACAAACATATGGCTTGCACTTGTCCATCTTGGATGCCTGAGTAAAATCCTAAATGCATTATTATATGCCACCTGGATTTTTTTCATTTTTGCAGCACTGTACCTGCACCACAGGTGTGCAGTATACAATGAAGTACAATATGACCTAAACAAAGCTATCTTGACATCATCAGTACACTTATTAAATTTTTGTGCAAGCATGTTGGCTTGTGCATAGAGTTCAGAAAGCTATGTGCAATAAATTGATCATAAGGTATGTAAATTCAGAGAACTACTTCAAACCTTATCTGTACAGGTCTCGATGCAGGACTGTCTGGTTAGGTTGAGCTGAAAGGTGTAGATGGGAAAGGTGATGATGGTGTTCTTCAGCAACTTGAAGCAACCGCGATAGTGAACATTTCTGACTGGAAAGGAAAAAGTAGACATGAGAAAATAGCTGCACACTAACCAGGATTGGGAAGTATTTTTTTTATGTATTCACTGATGAAGGCAGATAAAGGGTTTACCAAGAAATAAACTGATTTTTAAGAAGAGAATTATTCAGCATCAGGGTTGAATTGAAAGAAGCCGTCCCTTGTATTTCTGCACTAGTTACATTTCTATAGTTACCTGAATTTTGGTGTACAATACATTCACAGTTCGGCTGCAAACACGAATAATGTGGTGGTTGTCTTTAAGTAACATGATTGTGTATACTGGCCTGTTATCGTCACAGGAGGTATACTGACAAGCTCCTGTTCTCTTACATGAAATTCATATTACTTTATATCATGATGCATCTGAGGCAATCTGTGACATGCTCCATGCAAAAGGGGGTAGACAAGTAGATACTGAACATCATGCAGGAAGTGATATATAAATTAATTTTCTCCTATTTTGTTCATTTTTCACAGTCCATACATTGTTTGTTCAATGCAAGGAAACACAAGTTTTAAATTTCAGGAACATTAAAAAAAAGCATGTATATCATATAATTAAATTTAGATTATTACTGTTTATGTCTACGAGTAATTAGAATGATTGGACTATCAAATTTGTGGGCTAAAGAATCCAATTATGACTATAAAAACCCCTAAATGATGTTCAGCTTCTGAATGGTTTCCATACTGCTCTGAGATGCTGTGGTTTCACACACGGAACACATTTTGAGAAAGCACACAGATGTGTTTGATGTGACGGATGGATGGATGGACGCTAAGCTGTTTCATGTCAGACCTTTTTTTTTTTCATTTCAGTTACTAAGCGTCCGTCTGCTGACCAGCAGTGGCATGTAATCAAAGTAAATTCACTTAAGTACTATACTTAAGTACAAATTTGAGGTACATTTACATTACTTAAATTACATTAGTATTTTTAAACACGTGCCACTTTCTACATAGTTTTACAATGTACTTAAATAAAAAATGCATGACTTTTTTTAGTAGATAGATAGATAGATAGATAGATACATTTTTTTTGTTTTGTTTTATTTGTACTTAAAGGGCCACTGTGTAAAATGGGTTGAAAACCGTTGAAAACAGTGACTTCAGTGGTCAAATTCTGGATTGCAGGGCTCACTC
>NW_026080020.1:2093-2861 GCF_006386435.1 Epinephelus moara | reverse complement strand
TTCAGCCACTGGGTCCAGATTTCTCTGTAGTCATCAGTTCAAGGTCCACACAGTTTAAAATATTCAGTGTCATACTTGTGTTTGGACGTGTCGTCAAGATAGTTTTCTGTTTCTGTCAAGTAGCCGTCTGTTATTCACTCACTCAAGTCACTTGCGGTCCATTCAGAATGGACCTGTGACCCACTTTTGGACCAGAACCCACCAGTTGGGAACCACTGCTCCAAACCATGCCAGGCAGGACAAAGAGAGAACTGATGTGCAGGGCTGTACCCGACTCAGAGTGATGTCAGTCAGATCAGATCTGGCTGTTTTTCTTCCAAATATAAAGTTGTAAAGTTTGAACGGGGCTCAGCGGGACGTTCAGTGTGACAGCAGCATTCATGTAATATAGTAAACAAGCTAACGACAGATCTGAAATGTGCAACAACATTTTACGCCGACACCAGATATCAAACAAAAGCCAGAGACTGTGTCGTATTAAATATCTGTGAGCTGTAAATTCACCACTTCTAAGCAGAAGACAGAAGATGATGTCATCTCAGAGTCTAAAGGCCTTTGCACACTGAGTCTGAAACTTTCCTCCGTCATTAAAGTTTCGTAACAGGTTTGATTTCCTGTGTTTTTCTCATCCGTCAGAGTCTTTAGAGACGTTTGACCAAGAATCAGTGAAGAAAATGTGGCGGCGGGACACAGCCGCGATGAGACAGAGGAACACACAGAATCATCTCATAACTCAGACAGCTACTTTCAACAGGTCAGATAGTGATA
>NW_026080020.1:0-1053 GCF_006386435.1 Epinephelus moara | reverse complement strand
TAACGAAGCAAAACTCTATCTGCTAAAGAAGATGATGTGTTATGATGAGAAGCTCCACAACAGCCTCTAAACCACAGGTGTCACAGTCATGTTAGTACACGGGCCACACACAGTCTGATCTGATCACAGGTGGGCCGCACCAGTAAAACCACTGCATAATATCCTGTAAATAACAAACACCTCCAAACTTTTCCCCTTTTGTTTGTTCAAAGAAGAACATTTTAAAAACACTAATCCATTTACAAACACATGACAAACAGCCTGTGATGTCTCCACAAGACTAAATGGAACAACAATATTTCTCAGTGTTTCCACACACGACGACTCACTGTCACTTCATGTGCATTTTTCTACACATTTCCACTCCTGTGTCGTAATCCTGACGTCACCACACCAAACTAAAGTGAAAGTAAAGACCTGTATTCTGGTCGAGGGTGAAAAAGCCTCCTCAGCAGCATTTTACATGAAGAAAGCTGCTCAGTGTTTAACTTGCTCCTGAAACCTGGCACCTCTCAGCCTTCACAGGTGCATCAGTATTAGGTGTGTGAGGTCATCCAGTGGGCTGGATTGGACCCTTTGGTGGGCCGGTTCTGGCCCCCGGGCCATATGTTTGACACCCCTGCTCTAAACAGACCTTCAGGTGAGGTTGTTTTGAAAACTGATATTTCTATGGATGAACTAACTCACAGGCTGACGTGGGCGAGACGTCCTTAAACCTACATTAACTGATGTCTTTGGCCACTTGGGGGCAGCAGAGACAAGCTGACAACACAACATTGAAACATCATCATCTTCTAAGTTGGTCAACTTGTTAGTAAACAGTTGTTTATTTATTTTTATACGTTATCATTCATTAGGAGTCATGTTTTTATCCACCTGATGAATGTGAGGGAAACATTTACTCTTCTATTAGCTCTGTTTCTGACTGATGATGATGATGATGATGATGATGATGATGATGATGATGACGATGGAAATATGTGTCTCTTCAGCTGCTCAATGCTCCACCATGTTCACCTGCTAGTCGCCAACGTTTCCCGTTGACTGTGTTGT
>NW_026080019.1:0-1648 GCF_006386435.1 Epinephelus moara | reverse complement strand
TACAAGTGACAATTGCGTTGCGATACTTCGCTACAGGGTCGATGCAGAATGTGGTTGGGGACACGATCCAAGTCCACAAAAGTACTGTCTGCCGGGCAGTGCGTCGGGTGGCGCTGGCGTTGTGTGGGCACCTCAATGACTACGTGCAGCTGCCCTCAGGAGCGAGACAGGACGTGGTGAGGCAGAAATATCATAACATTGCCAGCTTCCCGGATGTGGTGGGATGTGTCGATGGGACAAATAAAAGCGCCCAGCGACCACGAAAACGCCTATGTCAACAGGAAGGGTTTTCATTCGCTGAATGCCCAGCTTGTTTGTGACCCCGATCTAATTTTGACTAATTGTGTTATTAAATGGCCCGGCTGTAAGCATGACAGCTTTATACTGCGACAATCCAGCATCTATACAGACTTTGAGGAGGGCAGAGCCACGGGGATGCTGTTGGGTGATTCGGGCTACCCACTCAAAAGATGGCTTATGACCCCCTACATAAATGCTGACACCCTCCCCATGAGACGTTACAGTGAGGCCCACAGCAAAACCCGCAACATCATTGAACGCTGCATAGGGGTCCTTAAGCGGAGATGGGCATGCCTTCACAAAGGTCAACTCTCATTTAGGCATAGATACTTAGTAATTAGTTATAAAATAATTGTTCATTGTTCATTGATCATCAATTGTTTTTGATAGGCATCACAATGGATCCAGATAGGGCAGCTGTGGTGGCAGGGGCATGTTGTGGAAGGTTCCTTATGATGTAGACCCAGAGCAGCCAGAGGAGGAGGAAGAGCCTGAGGGGAATGAGGAGGCAGAGAGAGANGATGGGCATGCCTTCACAAAGGTCAACTCTCATTTAGGCATAAATACTTAGTAATTAGTTATAAAATAATTGTTCATTGTTCATTGATCATCAACTGTTTTTGATAGGCATCACAATGGATCCAGATAGGGCAGCTGCGGTGGCAGGGCCATGTTGTGTCCTCCACAACATGGCCATGTTGTGGAAGGTTCCTTATGATGTAGACCCAGAGCAGCCAGAGGAGGAGAAAGAGCCTGAGGGGAATGAGGAGGCAGAGAGAGAGGGAGCTACAGTACGAGAGTACATAGCAAATACCGATTTTGTATGAATTGGTATGTGATGTCCCTTTGGGTCCTATAACAACTCTGGGTCCATCTGAGGATGTGACATTAATTTAATTGCAGTAATTTGGGGGTGTTGCCCTGCAATAAGACTACGCCATCCTTACCAATTCTCCCCTCTCTGTCTCGTCCTGGACAGTCTCGTTGTGAAATCTATGGATCTGCATATGAGAACCTGCGTGTGGTTAATTGGTTACCAGACAACACGGCTGGAGACCAACAGCACACAGCATTTCTTTCACAAGTTGTGCTGTTTAGAATTTCTCTTCCTCTTCTCTTNACGAAAACGCCTATGTCAACAGGAAGGGTTTTCATTCGCTGAATGCCCAGCTTGTTTGTGACCCCGATCTACAGTTGTAACAGTTTGTGAGTGAGTGGTGGTGTGAGCGAAAAAAAGGGCACGTCCACAAAAGTATTTACTTGGGACTTCACGGCTGTTGCTAATTTATTTAGCAAAACACCACTGTATTATCATACATGACAAAGCGGTCTCACGTTACTCACTGTT
>NW_026080018.1:0-1411 GCF_006386435.1 Epinephelus moara | reverse complement strand
CTGCATTTCTCACTGTTGGCTGTGTTCCTCACCCTGTCCCTTTGTACTCTCTGTTAAGTCAGTCTCCCAATGATTTGTCAGTCTTTTTACAGTTACATTTTATTCAACACTTCACTGTATTTACAATACTTTATACAACACTTCATGCATGACTTTTTAGGTAGGTTATATTGTGTTTGCTACAGTTTTACTTAATACTTCTAAATATGTTACAATATATGTACAACAACTTTATAGCTTTCAGTTAAATTTTTTTTTTTTACACATTTATACACTTTGATCGATCTGTTAGCTGTTTTTTCCTTTTTTCAGCTTCCTGCCCGTTCAGACCCGTTTTCTGAGGTGGTTCCCCTGCTCTCTTGGCTAAGAGGTCTCCCCCTAAACGGCGGTATCCACAGGAGCTTTTTAGCTATCTGCCCGTTCAGTCCCGTTTTGTTTACGGTGACTCCCCCTCCTTCTTGGCTGAGAGGTCACTTTCCTCAAAACAGCGGTATCCACAGAAGCTTTTTAGGCCTTTTATTCTTATAGCAAACCGCCTATGCAGTCCTGATGTCTCCCCTAGACACACCCTCCTTTTATAGGCTTAAGGGTGTACTAGGCAAGCCAACAGTCCTTTTATAGGCTTAAGGGTGTACTAGGCAAGCCAACAGCGGTATCCGCGGATTTGCTCAGCATTACGTCCGCGCAAACCTGCCGGCTGGCTTCAACACCCCCGCCCCTACAGGCTAAAGGGAGTGTTGGCGNAACAGCGGTATCCGCGGATTTGCTCAGCATTCCGCCCGCGCAAACCTGCCGGCTGGCTTCAGCACCCCCGCCCCTACAGGCTAAAGGGAGTGCTGGCGAGTTACGGCAGTGGTAACCACGTATATGCTTTTGAGTATCTCTGACTCTTTTCTTTATTGTGCACTTTTGTCTCTTTAATACTTTAAATACTTTAAATACTCTTACTACCTTATTGCCTGTACCTCATTGGTTATTATTCATTTAACACACACACACATTCACTCTTTCCGTTCCACGATCACACCTTATTGCAGCAGAGTTACCCGTCTCCAGTGATGTTAGTTGCTTTTTCAGTGATGTTTCTAATTACTTTCCAATTAATCAGAACATTGTATAACTAGGTTCTTTAGGAGAGGAATTTTGTCAAATACCTTTGACCTGGGCGGCTCCCAGCACTGCACCCCAGACACACCCGGTTTTAAACAGAAAAAGGCTCTGCTTACCTTATTTGGTGGCGCCACCTGTGTGTCTGACGTACAGCCCAGTGCTCCCGATCTCTGGCTTCGACCTTCCTTGCCTCCTGGCTGGCAACTCGCCACTTGAAGTGACAAAAATCGGTGCCTGGAATTGGGCCTGGTGGCTCCCGATCCTGTACTCCTTGTTTCTTCTAAAAAGTCTTCTGTTGTCA
>NW_026080017.1:1491-2967 GCF_006386435.1 Epinephelus moara | reverse complement strand
ATTGGGCTTTATAAATAAAATTGATTGATTGAACTTCTTAAAGCATAAAGAATAAAGCTTGCAGATATTTGTGTTTCCGACGCTGAGTCGTAACACGGCTTTAACCTTAGGACAAAATTAAATATTTGACAAACAAACAAAACTCCCCAGAACTCACTGTGACTTTGGTCGCCTCCAAAACGTCTTCTACTCTGTGGTCTTTTTGGCGAGACTGAACCATATGAGGCCAGCTCCATAAACAGAAAGTGAATTTGCGGATGCTAGGATGATAAAAGAATAGCTGCCTTACTCTGCCTCTGATTGGCTTATCCTGACATTCTTACGCAAACCTTAACCAATCCCATTCCTCTTGCCTAAACCTTACCAATTCAACCAATGAAGGCAATCATATGTACTAGCCAATCAAAGGGAGAGCAGGGCGGGTCATTCCTTCAAGAATTTGCATATTTGCAAATGGGTAAGTCTGTCCTTCACTAAGTGAGTGATGATGTGAATGTTGGTGTTTCCCCAGTGAACATTACTCTCTTAAAATAAACACTGGCAGTTATTGGGAGCCAGAATAGAAGGAGTCATGGCTCAAAACCAGCCGCCACTGCCCGTCAACAAAAACAAAGACAACTATGGTTAAATGTGATAAGACCAAAGGACTGGACGGAGGCCATCATCAAAAATGCTCACATGTGCAGCGCACACTTCATATCAGGTTAGGGAAAAAGTATTTCCTGTTGTAGGGATGAATAAGGTTATGTGTATTAAGGGTTATCATGTCCACCTCATCAGAAACTGGGGAGGGATTAAGAGGAATATTGGATTTCTCTGGAACGCTAACTTTTTAGCACATTAGCTAACGTTAGCTTCCTCCTTCAACCTTTACCATGAACATGGTCGTGTTATTAATTTAATATTTAATCAGTTTCATTAATCAACAACATTTACTCATCATTGCTGTAAATGCATCAGCATTAGCTAAAGCTAATTTTCAGCTGCTGTCCCTGAGTTGCCATTAAAAACAAGGAGGTATATAAAACAAGCATGTAGGGGGAACATGAGAGCAGATACACACCGTCACACCCCATGACGCCTGGACAGAGCGCTGAACGACCATTAAAGCTGTGAAACCTGATGAATGATTTTACCTGTTATTGTGTTTCAGCTGATGAACACCACGAATGACTGTATCCTGCTGATGCAGTTTTACAGACACACGTCTGTCCCTCTATTGTCAAAAAGAATACCAGACAGTTGGGGGACTCCATGTGATTGGCCAACATTATTCAAGTAACACTGGCGGTCCCGGAGAGTGAGTGACCTGACATGGTGCGTTGGTAAATTCAGTCTGACGCTCTACACTAAAATGAGAGCCCTGTTGGTGGAAGAAACGCAGCGTTATATTTCTACATGAATGAACCAACGGTTAAGTTAATCACACATTCACTCCGCTCGGCGCTCTGCTGCTCCGTCTCCACAGACAGAGTG
>NW_026080017.1:0-499 GCF_006386435.1 Epinephelus moara | reverse complement strand
CATGAAGGGCTCTATATGTTAAAACAAGGATTTTGAACTGGATCCTAAAGCTGACAGGAAGCCAGTGTAGGGAGGCCAGGACGGGAGTAATGTGGCAGTGTGTGGGTGATTTGGTGAACAGCCTGGCAGCAGCATTCTGCACCAGCTGAAGGTGATCTACAGAAGTTTTACTGAGACACATGAAAAGAGAGTTGCAGTAATCCACAAGTACCAAATCTGATACAGCTCCCTCTGATGTCTCTGCTCCTCTGTAACAGAGTTCATTAAAAAACCAAAACTTTATTTTCTGTATTTGCTAATATGCTAACTTTAGTGCAGATCAACACTCTGCTCTCGTGTTTCTGGGCCGAATGAGGACAGGTAAATGTTTCACTTCAGTGTGTCTGTGCGACTTTATACATCACCACATTTTAAAGGTGAAACATTAACATTTTTCTCCACTGTAACAGCTCTACTCTTGTATAAAATCATCACACACACTTAGTGTCCAGTTTATTAG
>NW_026080016.1:0-1545 GCF_006386435.1 Epinephelus moara | reverse complement strand
CTTGGAGGGGTGCTGTAATCCTGGCGGTCCTGTGCTAAGCACCATGGACAGCGCCAATGCATCTATCGCTGTAGCACAGAGGCTCTGATGCCTGAGACAGAGCATGTGAGCAGAGTTGGAGCTGCCTGGAGCGAGGAGCGGGAGGATTTTGTGTGTATGTGCCAAAATAGGTTAAAAAAAAAAAAAAATCATAATTTCTTCGTCTTTTGTGTAATANGCGGTCCTTAAGCACCATGGACAGCGCCAATGCATCTATCACTGTAGCGCAGAGGCTCTGATGCCTGAGTCAGAGCATGTGAGCAGAGTTGGAGCTGCCTGGAGCGAGGAGCAGGAGGATTTTGTATGTTTGTGCCAAAATAGGTTAAAAAAAAAAAAAATCATAATTTCTTCGTCTTTTGTGTAATAAAATATTTGGAAACGAAAATGTATGCTTTGGTGTACTTTTACAGAGTTTTGCAATATGTATAGCCTACCTATGTATCAAAATGTATAACTTTCAGCTTTTTATAATTATTCATTTTTATACCTCCGCGGATAAATGCTCAGAAGTCTAGTGTGTTTCATTTTTGTAACTTTAAGGGCCCTATTTAGATGGTCTAAAACGCAAAGCCCCAGGCGTGCAGCGCATGGACGTGTCCCAGTCACTTGCTAGTTAGACAGCGCGTTTTCAGACTGTGCGCCNTTTATACCTCCGCGGTTGGAGGTATAAATGCTCAGAAGGCTAGTGTGTTTCATTTTTGTAACTTTAGGGCCCTATTTAGATGGTCTAAAACGCAAAGTGCCAGGCGTGCAGCGCATGGGCGTGTCCCGGTCACTTGCTAGTTAGACAGCGTGTTTTCAGACTGTGCGCCATGGCAGACAGTCTAAAAGGGTTGGACTTACTCTGTGAATTAGTCATGGGTGTGTTTTGGGCGTATCATTCAATAAGCTAATCAGAGTGTCGCCTCTCATTCCCTTTAAAAGAGGCGTACGGTGGAGAGCTAGTTAGATGGCGGACCTACCAACTGGAAAGAGTGAGCGTTTTACAGCTGAGGAGACGATAAATGTATCTCTGTATCGACTGTCCCGTCACATCTGATGTCAGATCAAAGGGGATTGACACCGTTTGACACTGTTTGGCACACGTAATGGAAACCTAACCTGATTTGATTAACACAGCTGCAAACTAATGAGTTCACATCCCTCTCAGCCAACCACAAACAGCCACAGCATCAGATAGGGAGTATATATTCAGCATCTGTCATCTTAGAAAAGTCAAAAGAAAAGAAACAGAATGAGACTGCGAGAGAGAAAGAGAGAGCGCGCACACGCACGAGAGAAACGCTGTCAACAAATTTGTAAATTATTCAATTTATTTTATTTTAACCCGGGAGGTTAGAGAGCCCAGCTCCCTCTCCAGCATCCTGAACCCCCCCGCCTGAAGGTGCAGGAAGGGCTGGTCCCGTGGCTGCACCGTCTGGTCTGGCTGCGCGCGGGTTGCAGAGCTTCCCCCGGGTGCCCCCGCCTGTGCAGCGGGCTGTGCGGCCGCTGTGCATCCTCCTCCTC
>NW_026080015.1:0-1003 GCF_006386435.1 Epinephelus moara | reverse complement strand
TTCAACCCATTTTACACACTGGCCCTTTAAGGCTCTCGGTTAAAGGTTAACACTGCAGCGTTTTATGTTGTTCCCTTGAGCTTATGTCGAGAAAGCATAACTGGCTGTCTATATCGATTCTGGCTCACCATACAATAACCATAATCACAGTGATTCAATCATAGTTGATCTCAATTAGCGTTACGTTACGTCGGTTTATATTCTGTCGGCTCCGCTCAGTGTTTTCAGCTCTGTTTCGTTTTGAAACACTTAGCAACATAGCTGCTAATATGGCTATTAGCTACTCAGCTAGTATTAGCTCCTAAGTGTCTTAAACGAAAACGGAAAACCTAGTCGCCTTTTAGGAGGACAGATACGGCTCAAATGTCCGTATATGTCGAGAGTTACACATTATGATAATCTTAGTAAAACCGAAGTCCCTCACACAATAAGTGACGTTTGCATAGCATAACTTGCATTGGCTGTAAAGCTGTGGATGATGGTCATGGAGATGAACCAGCAGATTTGTAGTGTTGCTACAGTTCGCAGCAACTTTCTTTCTGCATGTTCTGCACACAGGATAGTTGTCCTTCACCAGCTGTCCCTCAGCATTCTTCAGAAACCCAAAGTACGCCCAGACCTCAGACTTTGTGCGTTTAGTTGGGGGGGGAAAATGTCCTGCCATGTTTTCATTCCTTGTGTTTACACATGCTACGCATTCATGCAGCGCCTGCATCACGAGACTTGAATGAGGCTGTTATTACATATCCTGATAATCCACCGCGATAATGCAATTAATTTAAACATATACGGTAATTCTTACCGTCTAAAAATTAACCGATATTTACCGTAATATCGGTAATCGTTACATCCCTATAGCCTACATATATCTTAAAATACACAATAATGAATCATGAAAAGTTATAAAATGTTTTTATTATTTAATTACACAGAAACCACATGGTAGGTGCTGTTCTCAAATCTACAACATACTTTCACCAAAACATACAGGGAAACTAGGCAG
>NW_026080014.1:0-1248 GCF_006386435.1 Epinephelus moara | reverse complement strand
GGAGGGAACTGGACAGACTAAAGCAGGGAAAAGCGGCTGGGCCAGATGGGATAAGCCCCAAACTTTTAAAATCCTGCTCCAGTCAGCTGTATGACATTTTTGCTCACCTGTTCAACTTGAGCTTGCGGCTGCACAGGGTTCCCACTTCACGGAAATATTGTGCCTGGTCCCTGTCCCCAAAAAGAAACATCCATCCGACCCTAATGACTATAGACCCATCGCCCTAACTTCTCATATCATGAAGACACTTGAGAAACTGGTCCTCTCTCACATCAGAACCACAGTGAGCACATTCATCGACCCCTTACAGTTTGCATATCAGCCCAGTATCGGTGTTGATGACGCCCTCATCTACATGCTCCAGAGGATCCACGCTCATCTCGACACCTCTGATGCAACTGTGAGGATAACGTTCTTTGATTTCTCGAGTGCTTTTAATACAATCCAACCGGAGCTGCTGGGTGAGAAGTTGAGGAGGATGCAGGTGGAGTCAGAGCTTGTTTCCTGGGTGTTGGATTATTTAACTGCCAGACCACAGTACGTGCAGCTCCAAAACTGTGTATCCGAGACTGCTCTGTGCAGCACGAGGGCCCCTCAAGGAACTGTCCTGTCGCCTTTCCTGTTCACACTGTATACATCTGACTTTCAATGCAACCTAGACACCTGCTTTCTTCAGAAATTTTCTGACGATACAGCTGTTGTGGGTTGTATAAGGGGAAACTGTGAGGGGTAATACAGGGGCACAATTGTGGACTTGTGTAACCAAAACCACCTAATGCTGAACATCTCAAAGACCAAAGCAATGGTCATTGACTTTAGGAGGAAGTAGGGCATTAACAGAAAAGTCGATTTGTCGACCTGTCAACGTCAGTGGCACAAGTCGACACCCCCCGGGAGGAGTCGACAAGTCGTGTGTTTTTTCCCTCTCTCTCTCTGTGTGTGCTTGTGTACGGAATGCAATCGCTGCCTCTGATTGGCTTATGCTGATACTTTATCCTTGACTTAACCAATAGTCATAGTCCCTTCATAAAAAGGGCGGTAACGTTACTTGGCGCGTAGAGGGGAAATTAACTCAGACCACAACAAGACAAGAGACATGGCCCGTTTCCACTGAAGAACTTCCTGGTACTATTTGGGGGGCAGGAACTACTACAGGAATGTCCTCTCGCTCGGCTCTCTCAACCGCCGTGTCTCCACTGAGAGAGCGGGGTACAAGGAAGGTTCCTGTAAAGTTACGGGCTCTGGATG
>NW_026080012.1:1932-6537 GCF_006386435.1 Epinephelus moara | reverse complement strand
CATTGTCAGCATTTTCCGCCACATCGTCAGCATTCACCGCCACATCGTCAGCATTCCCCGCCACATCGTCAGCATTAACCGACACATCGTCAGCATTCACCGTCACATCATCAGCATGGTTACTGTGGGACTTGACGTACCCGCCTCTCTGTCATTATGTTGTTTGTTGCTGTTTCCATGGAAACGATCACCTGCTTTCTGTCACTGCAGGCGGCGTGGAGGGTTTACGCCACAAATCTGAGCCGAACTGATCTGACTTCAACCTGGGATTATTATGAAAGGACAGTGTCTGTCCCCATGTACAGGTGAGACTCCACCTGCTGATCTCCAAATGACATGTTTTATATCAGTTTAGTACAATAAGGAGCACCATCCAAAAGTTTGGACCTCTGAGCAGTGAGACCTCTGAGCAGTGAGACAGCTGTCCCTAGGGTCTCTTGTTGACAGTGATGGTGAGGACAGAGCAGGTGACTCCTGACAGCTTGTCCCAACACTCAGCAGCCATGGGCTCCTCTAAACAGCTGCCTGCACTCTGAACACTCAAAGACCTGATGTAGACTAGAGGAAGATAGCAAAGTTTTTTTAGGGAGCTGTTCCCTCACTTGGTCATGTCACTAAGAAATGGACATTAACAGGAACTGTGGAGGTCAAGCTGAAAACTGTGTGAAAAAGTAAGAGTGGTGGTGCACTGTTGTACTGAGCAGACACACCTGGACAGGTATGACCTTCATGGAAGAGTCATCAGAAGAAAACCTCACCACTAAATTCAGCCTCACAGGTTTGTGAAGGAACATCAAGACAAGCCTGATGCTTTCTGGAAACACGTCCTGAGGACTGATGAAGGTCAAACAGACCATAATGAGCAAATGTTGCTGCAACAAGAGAATGAGTTCAAGTATCTCAGGCTCTTGTTCACAGTGAGGGTAGAATGGAGCGTGAGATGGATCAGCAGTTTGGTGCGGCGTCTGCAGTGATGCGAGTGCCGGGCCGTCATGGTTCAGAGGGAGCTGAGCCAGAAGGCAAAGCTTTCCATTTCCTGGTCCATCTCCGTCCCAACCCTCACCAATGGTCATGAGCTCTGGGTAGTGACTGAAAGAATGAGGTCACAGATACAAGCGTCTGAAATGAGTTTCCTCTGTAGGGTGTCTGGGCTCAGCCTTAGAGATAGGGGGAGGAGTCAGACATCTGGAGGGAGCTCGGAGTAGAGCCGCTGCTCCTTCATGTTGAGGTGGTTCAACATCTGATCAGGATCCTCCTGGTCCAGCTGGTAGGAGGCCCCGGGGCAGACCCAGAACACACTCGACTCGGGTAAGTGGTTGAAAATGGATGGATGATGAGCAAAGGTCTGTTTGTAGAAAAACCTGTTAAAGATGGTTGTGGATGATGAAGAGGAGCCAGCTGAAGGTTTGGACATGCCCCTCATAGTCCCCCAACCCAGAGCCCTTGAATAGAGAGTTGCGTCATCTCCGTTCACCCCATTGGACCATTTTTTTCACAGTGATGGCGGATCACGGAGCCTCTCAATAGTTCCTGGAAGTAAGCGGCACATGCTAGCAGCCAATGGAGTTACAGCAGAAAAGACCGGCTGTGATGCACTTTTAACGGATAAGACGTCTAAAGACACAAATTTTACATTATTAGCACAACTTCTCCAAATTAACACGTGCATTAAAGCTTGTTAGTGGATTATCTCCCATTAAATTAGTAGATTTATAGAATGTTAAAAGATAAGATAACAGATTGGGCTGGAACACTGCATACTGTACACACAGATAATGCTAACCATGAACAGCCTCTTAGTTTTAAATTGTCTAAACCATTTTGTGTAACATTGGGAAGTTAGAGTGCTTCCAGTCCTGATGTTTTGCAAGCCAGTCTGAGTTGTAGTATTGCTGCGTGATTGTTGAGTGAAGGTGAAATGAAACAAAAACGTAACTTATGGTCTGTTTTATAGGCTTTGTGACTCTGTTGAGTATACCTGTCTATAATATGTCACAGCTCAGCTGATATTACACTGATAGTGAAGTGAGAGGGAAGTTTGAGCTGAATGAGATTTAAAACAAGATAAGTAATTTTAATCAATGAAACATACCAGGCTAATGTAGGAGCAGTGATGCTGCAGGAGCACTGGGCGGTGGAGGAGCAGTGATGCTGCAGGAGCACTGGGCGGTGGAGGAGCGGTAATGCTGCAGGAGCACTGGGCGGTGGAGGAGCAGTGATGCTGCAGGAGCACTGGGTGGTGGAGGAGCGGTAATGCTGCAGGAGCGCTGTGTGGTGGAGGAGCAGTGATGCTGCAGGAGCACTGGGCGGTGGAGGAGCGGTAATGCTGCAGGAGCACTGGGTGGTGGAGGAGCAGTGATGCTGCAGGAGCACTGGGTGGTGGAGGAGCGGTAATGCTGCAGGAGCACTGTGTGGTGGAGGAGCAGTGATGCTGCAGGAGCACTGGGCGGTGGAGGAGCGGTGATGCTGCAGGAGCACTGGGTGGTGGAGGAGCAATGATGCTGCACACAGCACTGTGGTGGAGACTGTACAAGAGGACGACACGGAAGGAAGGGCACATACAAACTGCTTGACATCCAAGTCACGTTTATTCGAAATTAATTTGTTATAGTAAAAAGACAAAGATACATAAAATATATATGTCTATAAACTGCTGCTGACCCATTGTACTGTCACCTGACAGTGATTGGTTGTCACCTGACAGTCATCGGTTGTCACCTGGTTGTCACCTGACAGTCATTGGTTGTCACCTGAAGTCACTGGTTGTCACCTGACAGTGATTGGTTGTCACCTGACAGTCACTGGTTGTCACCTGACAGTCACTGGTTGTCACCTGACAGTCATTGGTTGTCAACTGTTGGTCTCCTTGTGTCCCACTGACAGTAATTAAGATAACATTGGTTATTAAATCATTACAACTATTACATTATCAATAAATCTTAGGATGTGATTACTCTGGACAACCATACAAGACTGAGGACAGAACTGAAAAAATAATTTAAAGCAATAAAAGCAACATGCTGTTTCACCAAGGGAAGGAAAGTCTTACATATGTAAACAAGGCAGACAACAATAGTTATATTCACATTACACAGAGTTATACTGTGTAATAACACATTTATATAATATAATTATGCTACGTCATTAATATACTTACACTGGCCTGTATACAAATACATACCCTTATATTTAAACTGTGCACTGTGTACATAATGTGTAATATTCCTGTGTGCAATATTTTGCCACTTCCTGCAGAATATTTATACATTTCTATATTTTTACAGTAAAAATACGACACATCATGTGTGTTACACTCATCCTGTGCAGCTATCAATCATGAGCATACAGTATCTGTTTCAGTGAAAGGTGTGGATTTTCTATTATTTTCATTATATCTAATTTTTTTTTATCATTTTAATCCCTTTTCTGTTGCCTCTGCTCTGAGCTGCTGTACCGTGAATTTCCCGGGTGTTGGATTAATAAAGTCTTACCTAACCCTAACTGTTGACACTAATCTATATCAATATTAGCACATTTTACTTTAAAAAAACAACATAAAGATATTGTTCATATATTGTAAATCAATGCAGTTATTGACAGCTACTTACCAAAAAATCAGAGTTCTGTCTCTCAGTATTATGTATTTAAACGGCCCGTCAGTAACTTGTGGGAACTATCCGAGGTCTACATGAGTCACGTGACGCACAAGCATTTTAAACTTCCGTTGTCGTGACTCTGTCATATTCTACAGCCCTGCCCCGACCTAAACATCATAACACATCTGTGGATAGAGCTCAGAGTGCAGAGCGGAAAGGAAATCCTCCAAACAAGAACTGAAAGACTCTGAGCTGGATACAAAAAGAGGGCGCTACTGAGCACTGACCATGCAGGGTGCCCAAACTTCAGCTTCAGGGACTTTTTATCTTTTATTTTTATTTTTTATTTGAAACTGTAAAAATTTAAATTGAAAAGTGTTGTGATTAAGATATTAAAGAAATGTTTCATCTTTAACTTCATGTGTTTTGGAGATCAGTTAGTCTTTTACTGAACTACTCTCAGTACACGAACATGTTGATCCCAAACTTTACCATGTGACTGTAAATCAGGACACTTTGTCCATGTGTGGAGACAGATGTCCTCCTCATCCTCACTGATTGTGTTTGTGTCTCCAGGTTGATTCCTCCTCTGAACCAGCTGGATTTACTGAGGAACCTCAAGAACAAGTCAGGACTCTCATTCAGGTCTGCTAATGCTATTACTGCTACTGCTGCTACTGCTACTGCTACTACTACTACTGCTGCTACTGCACTTATCAAAATCACCAATGATCTCCTCACTGCATCTGACACCGGTTCACTCTCCATTCTCATCCTCCTCGACCTGAGTGCGGCCTTTGACACCATCTCACACCCCATCCTCCTCAGCAGACTCTCCTCAGTTGGCATCACCCACACCCCCCTTCACTGGTTCCATTCTTATCTCACAGACCGCACTCAGTTTATACAGCTTAAATCTTTCTCCTCTGATCCTTCCCCAGTCACCACAGGTGTGCCCCAGGGCTCTGTCCTGGGGCCCCTCCTCTTCATAACCTACCTCCTCCCCCTC
>NW_026080011.1:0-1483 GCF_006386435.1 Epinephelus moara | reverse complement strand
AATTTTGTGTACCTTATTGTAAAGTGTTACCGATGTGAGGACTCTAAAACTTCACCAGGGCCTCCGTCGGCATATGGGTGAGTAGATAATGGCTGAATTTTCATTTTTGGGTGCACTATCCCTTTAAGCACGGGGTTCCACAGGGGTCCATTTTGGGACCACTTCTCTTTATACTGTACATTAATGATTTTGTTAATTCCTTGAATGTGCTCCACAAAGTTTTGTTTGCGGACGATACAAACCTGCTCTTGGCCCACGAGAGCCCATTTGAACTTGAACGACTTCTAAATAAAGAACTTTTTGAAATTGACAAGTGGTTTAAATGTAATAAATTCTCCTTAAATGCCAGTAAAACAAATTACATGATCTTTCACACTCACCAAAAATGGGACTATGCTGAGCACATACACCTTGAAATTGATGGACAGGCAATATCTAGAGTAAGCACCACTAAATTTCTGGGAATAAGCCTTGATGAATCTTTAAATTTTAAAAGTCATATTGAGGCCCTTGTGAAAAAACTTTCTAAATATGTGGGTCTCTTCACTAAACTGAGATATTTTCTCCCATCCTCAATGCTTCTTATATTATACAAAACCTTATTTGAACCTCACCTGTATTATTGTAATGTCATCTGGTGCAACACGTTTCCTAGCCACACAAAAAACACTCCAAGTCCTGCAAAAGAAAGTGGTACGTGCCCTCTCCTGGTCTGAATTCAATGCTCCCACTAGTCCCCTCTTCCGTCGCCATGGAATACTAAGGCTTCCCGAATTCAACACCTATCAAAATGCATGTACAATGTACCAAGTAATTAACAAGTTAAATTCAAAACCCTGTGAGCTTATTCCAATTAGCAACTCTCTACATACACACAACACCAGGAATAAACACATTATAACTGGGAAAAAGCGAAGGCTTAAAACTACTAACCTAAGTGTTGTGTGTTATGGTCCACAGATTTGGAACCAGCTTGATGCTCACCTCAAAACCGCCCGATCTCTCTCCATCTTCAAGAGGAAATTAAAAACTGAAATACTGTCCATGTATCTATAATTTGCTTTGAAAATGTTGACTGGAAACAATGTCCTGTTTTTGTTTTGTCTGTATTTTATTAACTGTTTTGTGTATCCTATGTTGTGTTGTTTTTGTCCCTTGCTGTTATATGTTAAATGTCCTGGGCCCCCTCCCAATAAGCTTTAAGTAGCTTCTATGGGGTTCCCCTTTTCACATGTCGTGGGGTATACTTTGGTATACCCTGGTGCTGATGTGTGTGCAGCTGTTCTTTTTGTTGACGTGTGAATAAACTTGAAACTTGAAACTTGATGCGGAAGCAGGAGAAGAAAAAGGTGACCAACGAAGAAGAAGTTGTGTCGAGTGTCATCCGGTTGTGGAGGGGAGGACTGAGGAGCAAGCCTGCACGTGGAAGTGTTTGCGGTCTGTCCATTTGTGATCAATCAATCAATCAATCAATTTTATTTAT
>NW_026080010.1:0-1039 GCF_006386435.1 Epinephelus moara | reverse complement strand
GCACGTCTCCTGACAGAAAATGGTATCTACAAGTAATCAGTGAATGATCGGTTGTGTGTCATTGAGAAACATAACACAAACTAATGGTATCATGGCATCTCTTACACAAGGTGAGTTCAGCCGTCAAATTGAGGAGAAAGAAGCGCTTGTCTCCCAGCTGACCAGAGGCAAACAGGCCTTCACACAGCAGATTGAGGAGCTGAAGAGACATATTGAGGAGGAGGTTAAGGTAGGAAACTGTTAAGTAAGTGTGTATTGGTATATATGTTTGAGATGAAGGAATTTTGCATATTCAATAATATTTTATACACCAGGCCAAGAATGCTCTTGCCCATGGCCTGCAATCAGCCCGTCATGACTGTGATCTGCTGAGGGAGCAGTTTGAGGAGGAGCAGGAGGCCAAGGCTGAGCTGCAGCGTGGAATGTCCAAGGCCAACAGTGAGGTGGCACAGTGGAGAACTAAGTATGAAACTGATGCTATCCAGCGCACTGAGGAGCTTGAGGAATCCAAGTGAGTAACATTCATACAATTGAATGGCCAGTTCAGAAGTGTTTCATTTTGGCATAAGTCAGCTGACAACTGCACTGCTAAAATTAAAACTTGCATTTAAATAAATGTTTCCAAAATATTTTTATTTGCTAATGCATTTAAATAAATGTTTCCAAAATATTTTTATTTGCTAATCCAACACCTGTTTAAGAACAAGATAAAAATAATCCCTACCCTCAGAACATTAAGCCTGGGCAGAACACCAGAGTTACATCTGTAACACCAGTAGCTCCATTCAAATAGAGTATTCCCTCTTCCCACTGGGGCCAAATGGATTCAGCTACCTGTTGCATAATGTGTTCAGAGCTCATATTGCAAATTCTTGTTACTGAGGCCTCAGGTAATTTCCGACTGTTCACTGGGAGAAAAAAAAAGTGCCTTTTCCAAACAGGAAGAAGCTGGCCCAGCGCCTTCAGGAGGCTGAGGAGCAGATTGAGGCAGTGAACTCAAAGTGTGCCTCTCTTGAGAAGACCAAACAGAGGCTTCACA
>NW_026080009.1:0-1447 GCF_006386435.1 Epinephelus moara | reverse complement strand
AAAGTGTGCATTAATAAGGACATGAACGAAAAGAATAGACATCCACACACCCGTGCCGCGAGCGCTTCTGTCAAGCTGGATAGAGCAGATTGTACCAAACAGGAAGTCGGACACAGAAAAGACGAGAGAATCCGGCCAATTTTCAAAATAAAATAACAGCTCGCTCTGTGTCCCTCATAGGGAATATCTGTTCCATTTGCTGCTGTGAGATCTAACTCTCCATCCTCCTCAAGCAGCTCCTTCACTGGTCTCACCTCAACATCTGGCAGGTATTGACTTTTCCAGTTCACTCCTACAATTGACACCTGTGAACCCGTGTCCCACAGTACTGTGGTATTAAGTCCACCAAGAGAGGCCCGGACAAGGCACCTCTTCCCTACCAGCTTTGCAGTTTTCCTTTGCTTACCAGTGAGAGGGGTTTTCAGGTTGAACTGATCCACATTGTCCATCTTTCCTCCAGAATGTAGCAGGGTTTCGATTGTATTTGTTGTGGCTGAGATGTTTTCAGCACGACAACCAGACGCCCAGTGTTCTGCGCTTTCACATTTGTAACAGTGACTACATCTTCCTTCAGAGTTGGACACCTGACTAGGGCTGGGCGATAAAACGATAGCGATATCTATCGCGATAGACACGTGATCGATATCAATAGAAAATACGTTCGATAAAACGTCTAATAAAACAGGAAGAAAATCACCGTCCTGAACCGCAAGGCATTCTGGGGGATGCAGTTCCAGCGAGGGCTTCAGCCTCTCCCGGCGCTCCCGGCCCAGCTAAGCAAGTTTGGTTGCATGAACAAACTCACTCACTCACTGCTTGTAACGTACGTAACGTTCCAATAACCTGTTGAGTGAGACGCACACTAGCAGTTTCATGTTTGGTTGCACCTTCGTGCCTCGTGTCTGCAACTCATAACAAAACAGTGAAAGGAGAAAATAGGCTTGTTCGAGATGAACTGCGCCTTGCCTGGAAAGTAGACGAGAGCAGGCGGCCGCAGCGGGGGGCGGTGACAAAAAGCCGCGGTGAAGTTGGACAGTTTCCCGACAGTTTCCAGCAGCCTTCAGTCCGTACAGGAAGTCACAGACACACTTACATCCTGTCTGGAATGATGTCAATTCATTAAAAAAGTGATCAGACCCGTATGTCAGTTTGTTTTCAGTCTCCAGTTGTTTTAATTATGATAGATTAATTTATTAAAATGCTTTACAGGTGATCGGTAGTTTATGTTCATGGTTAAACCTCCATTTGACATGAATTCTCCTGTAAATCAGCATCATATCAGTTTGACCTGTCCCCTCAACTACACAGGCTAAATAAACAGTGTTTGACTATAAGGTTATTATTTTCAGAGGAAAAAAAATACAAGACAACAGCTTTCATTAAGGCTCAGTCAGATACAGCCAGGGCTTCACATCTGTACACGTTATTTTAAGTGTTAATATACAGT
>NW_026080008.1:0-1045 GCF_006386435.1 Epinephelus moara | reverse complement strand
TTTTATCAGACTTTTAGTGGACATCAGAGTGGACGTTTAAAACTTGTCAGTCAAAAAGGAAAGCCCTCCTCTTCCTAGTTTTCCCAAGCACTGGATGTCAATCAACTCAATTTTTGAAAGTGACTTTGTGCTGACCTACAACCATAGGATAACAGAATAAATACTAAAAAATCAAAAGAAAGTAAAGTTTTTTTTAAAAGCAGTATTTATAAGAATACACTTTGTTTTGTACATTATGACTTTATGAAACAACAGGTCCACAACAAGTCCACTATTTTCTGGCACAGAATGACACAAGTTCCCTCTTGGATAGCATAGAGCGATAATCATACTCCAGAATGGATGAATTAAAAAGTCAAGTCAAATTAACAATACTTCTGAGAAAGAAATAACATTCTTAACATAATGCCCTCTTGAACCATGATATGTTTTCTCAAGGCAATTGAATCGAACGCAACTGGACTTGGTTTTGTCTTAGAAGACGTTTCACCTCTTATCCAAGAGGCTTCATCAGTTCATGCTTGTCTGACTAGGCTGAAACTAGTCTGACAAACTGGTGTGGAAGCACCCAGGTATTTAACCTCTGGGGAGGTCTTCACAAGGCCAATGATGTCCCTGGTTCGTTAGTGGTCCAATGGTGTGTCAACGACAGTCGTTGAAACTCCTGCTGCAACGGTTGTCACTGGAGTCGTTAGAGTCACATGAGGCCATTTGTGAACGACCGTTGTTTTTTGAGGTTAAGTTGTTAAGCCTCCTGGGCAAGGATGAAAGGACAGCATTATAGGTGGGGGATATGTGGTGTCGCAGATCTCCTCCTCTATTGAGAGATGGCTTTTCCAATTTCACATAGACGGCTTCTTTTACACCTCTTTCAAACCATTTGTCTTCCCTGTCCAAAATGTGCACATTGCTGTCTTCGAAGGAGTGTACTTTCTCCTTGAGGTGTAGATAGACAGCTGAGTCTTGCCCTGACGAGTTAGCCCTTCTATGTTGGGCCATGCGTTTGTTTACTGGTTGTTTTGTTTCACCAATGTACAAGTCTGGG
>NW_026080007.1:0-1188 GCF_006386435.1 Epinephelus moara | reverse complement strand
CCACCCATCCAATCATTCTGGACAAACATCACACATACATTATCTAGAATCATAGGTAGCAGCATTCCAGTCTCCCCATCTGTTTGTCTGCTGGGAGATCTTACATCAGTTGAACCACCATTGAAATATGAACAACCCATACTGGTCGCCCTAACAATCGCTAAGAAGGTAATACTCTTAAACTGGAAAGACAGACACAACCTCTCATCATCCCAATGGCATAACCTACTATCTGAACACATTTCAATAGAAAGACAAATAGCATTTAAAAATAACCAAATGGATACATTACACAGCTACTGGACCCCATTCATCAAATGGACCAGCCAAACACAAACCAGCATTCATACACACACTGACACATCCCTATCCTCACCTCCACCTATTGCCGGTGACACCAATGCCCCCAACCTCTAACCCAATATCTCAACGCTAGATTATACAGACATAAAGCTCTGCCAGGACCCCCCAACTCATCTGTGGGTTATTTTACTTTGGTTTGGCCGGACTGGGTTGGCTGGGGGGTGGGGGGGGGTGCAGTGGCTTTGTGCTCTGCTCTCTGATGGCGTGTCGGGGGCTCCAGTGGGGCTGGGTCAGGGGTGGGGCGGGTGGGGCCCACCTCACCTCCCACCTCCTAAAAGGCTGGGGAAAAAAAAAAAAAATCTGGGGGTTGTCCCAAAGCAGGGTCTGGACGCGACCTAAAGCAGGCCCGCCACAACAACAATCTAACCAGAACAGGTGGTGGTGGGGTTGCGAGGGGTGGGTCTCCTCGCTGGCATGCCCTGCCTGTCTCTCGCCGGGGCCCCCGGTCGTGCCGATGGGGGTTGGGTGTGAGGACCTCTCGCCTGCCTCTCCGGTTCCCTAGTTTGACTCCGGCCCTCGTCACCACGGGTCATTACCATAGTGTTATGTTGTGCCATGTTATATTATATAATAATTTAATTATTGTGTGATATAGTATCATATTATATTATATTATATTATAGCATACTATATTACTTCATATTACACTACAATACATCACACTATATTATATCTTCCTACGCTTATGTTATACTGTGTTATATCATATTATGTTATATTATACTGTGTTTTATGTCATAATATATATATTTATAATATATTATATATTATCTCTTCATATCATGTTATAACATTGGGCTCTAGTTTCCCGGCGCAGCGCAGGGT
>NW_026080006.1:4642-5259 GCF_006386435.1 Epinephelus moara | reverse complement strand
CAATTCACTGAACGCGTGGATATAAGGTTTTTGAATGTGCAACAAAGTATATGTGAGTTATGACCCAAAATGCACTGTCCTTGATTAAAGCGCCACCTAGTGGTGGAAATTCAGGACGAAAATAGATTATAAAATTTTTCACCAGACCTAACGCGTGTGTCATATTTGGTGAGTTTTTGAATTTGGGAAAGGGGCCAAATTGGGGATTATATGCGCAGAAGAATAATAATGATAATCATAATAATAATAATAATGATAATAATAATAATAATAATTATAAACAGCGCGATTTCAATAGGGTCCTCGCGGACGACCTTGTCGTCGCTCGTGCCCTAAATAATAATAATAATAATAAACAGCGCGATTACAATAGGGTCCTCACGGACGACTTCGTCGTCGCTCGGGCCCTAATGAAAGCTGCAAGCAGCTGTGATCGGGCCCTCGCTCCCCAATGCAACCGTGGGGGTCTGAGGCACATGGGGGCTGTGGCGCGAAGCGAGAAGGGAGAAAAAACCTGGCAGGAGCGAAAAAACGCAATGTTTCGTTCATCCACCAGGTGGCGCTACGAGCGTAACCAGATGTGGCCAGGTGCGTTCAGGGGTGGACCCTCATCACAC
>NW_026080006.1:0-412 GCF_006386435.1 Epinephelus moara | reverse complement strand
CCAAACGTATTTAGTGGCGAGGGATCGATAGTCGCCACGCCGCCACATGGACACCATTAGAGGTAGCTTCACAGCGTTTATAAGGTAATTTCACCTACTTGTTCTGCATGCATTAGAAGTGGAATGAAGTTGATGCGGTCAAGTTTGTGGCATTAGTACATGTTAAAGTAAAAACTGGTCACTTCCTGTTACCACTGGGGGGGCTCTATGAGTAAGGTGGGATATTAACATTTCGGGGCGGAGCCATCATCATGTCCAGCAAGTTTGAAGCTGCTGAGATCAAGTATGTGGGCGGGAGAGCCGTTCGAAATTCGATGGCAAGAAAACAAAAAGTCGCCAAAATTTGTCACGTCCTAGCGGCCACGCCCCTTGACATAGAGAAAAGCTTTTAATAACTTTTGATCAGCATGTT
>NW_026080005.1:0-1288 GCF_006386435.1 Epinephelus moara | reverse complement strand
AACTACAGGTTTGTAAGCGTCGCTGTTGAGTTCAGACAGTCGAGACAAATCTGTTTCTCTCCAAAGACACATTAAATCAGGTCTTTCTCAACAAAAACACAGCAGAGTCTCTGCTGAACACTGGTGAGTACAGCTGATCATGTTTTCTGTGATTTCTGCTCACTTGTGTTTTTACAGTATAACATGATGTTGCTCAGTCTGGTTCTTTTTCATCCATTGTACAGAGCGACAAACAGGAAGCTGATTGATTGACTCCTCTTTGTCCTCTGCTTTATTCATGTTAAGGGACGTTAATTGTGTTGCTTTTATCTGAGTTGCGTGGGTCCCTGGGTAGCTTCAGTCTGCCCAAAGACGTCATTGAAGGTAGGCGTGTTTCCCTGCTCACATACCTGTTTTTTTCAACAGGCAGGTGTTCAGGTGATTTTCACCCGACGTTAGTGTTTGAGAGTAAAATATTTTTTGGGTGGATTTTAGTTGAAGTTAGTGTTTGTGTATTAATTATCATGCCAACAAGTGAGTAAAACACAGCTAAGTTTCCTTTATGTTGGCAATCATTAACTATATTTCTTCTTTGATATGAAAGCTACGTTGTCTAGCTAGCTACAGGTAAAGTTGTAGCAGTCATAGAGAAAAAAAATGTCCGGAAAACCAGTGAAATACATGTCCCAGAAGGAAAAAGAAGAGCTTCTGTTCAGGGAGAGCATTGATGAAGATGTTGATGATGTGGAAGCAGAACTGATGTGTGACAGTGACAGTGATAAAGACGACATACCAGAACCAAGTGATGATGATGATGATGATGATGGAGAGGAGGATGATAGTGATGGCATTGAGCCTAGCACTTCAAGTCATCAGAGAAAAAAAATATGACATCATGATTCCAGTAGGCCTACCACCAGACAAATGGCAGCTCCAGGTGTGTGTCATCGCCACTACTGCCCTGCCTGTACCGACTGTATGTAAGGTACACGGTATTTAGAATGGTCCTGGAATTTGTATGTTATTCTTATTGAGTGTAATGGTTGTGAATAAATATCACTTAGTGGTAATTTCCAAGAGAATTCATATGGTCAAAAAAATGTTATACTCATTTTTCCCTTCTTAAAAAATAGCCATTTTTTGTTTATCTCTCCCACAGTTGTCAGTGATGCTGGGAGACTGTGCCTTCACTAGACAAGGCTCACATTTCCCAGGAACATGTGGACCAAAGAACAAGTTCCCAGCTCCATTATTTATTTGTTTTTTAGGAATCTTTCTTTAACGATTCCCTAATTTTTCACTAGTTTTA
>NW_026080004.1:0-1366 GCF_006386435.1 Epinephelus moara | reverse complement strand
GTGGGACGCTCCGTCACCATCACATGTAGGACCAATCCAAAGGTTCATTTTGGAGGCACTTATCACGAATTAGCCTGGTACCAACAGAGAGATGGAGAAACTCCTAAACTGCTCATATATTATGCCAGCACTCGACAATCAGGGATTCCAGGTCGTTTTACAGGCAGTGGATCAAACTCTGACTTCACTCTGACTATCAGTGGAGTCCAGACTGAAGATGCAGCAGTTTACTACTGTCAGAGTTTTCATGTCATCAACAGTCAGTACGTGTTCACACAGTCAGTCAGACTGAACAGAAACTGAACTGACTGCTGCAGCTGGAAGCTACTGTAGAGACTGATACACTTCACTGAGGACACACACACACACACACACACTGTGCACACATACAGTACTTCTCATTTTTCTTATTTGATTGATTTGATTGATTTGCCAGTTAATAAAGAGGAAACAAGCTCAGACAGTAAATTAGAAAAGACTTGGTCACGACCTTTGACCTCAGCTTCATACTGGATCACAGCCATCTCAACTCTGTCCAGTTACAAGAAAACATCGACACACAGAGCAGCATTAGAAATATTCATAATAAAATGTAGTCCAAACAAAACTTATGAATGAATGAATGAACTTTCTTTAATCTCTGCTTCACATAAGACTTTTCTTCTTTATGCAAATAAAACCTATAGAGCGCTTACCTAGCTATACTTTGCAACAAAAGTCATCTTCATCTTAAGTTAACCCTATGGGCCCTAGGCGTTTTTTGGGGTATTTTTCTGCCTTTACTTTTAAGCTCATATCACAGTCATTATAAAGGCTACATACACATGCTATATCTTGGTTTTTTTTCAGGACAATGTGGGCTAACCAGATTTGCCATCATTTCATGTCCTCCTATGTGCCTGTATTTTATATTAATTTTTATATCAATGAAAAAAACAAATCCGTGTGACAAAATTCTTAAATTTTTACATGTATCTCAGCATAGCAAGTTGGAACATGACATATTCTGCCATATATGAAGAGGGGAGACTCTCTGGAATCTGGCTATATAAAAACCATGATGGTGGGACATTCTGTCACTTCACAGCTGTCCAAAACATGTGGTTTGTACAAGGCGGACATGATTGCCAGTATTTTTTCATTATTGCAAGAAATTCCATTGACTCATTCACAAGTCAAAAATGTGTTTTATCTGAAAGAAACATGCAATATTTACATCTAAGATCATAGGAAAATAGTCAACCAAGTGCAATGATGTCCTCTAAGATGATATTTGCCACTTTGTTTGGAGTAAACAAAGTTTGTTGTTGTTGGTGGGGGGGTACATGTCCACCTCAATGTATATGGTGACTACGGCCCTGTCAGC
>NW_026080003.1:0-1072 GCF_006386435.1 Epinephelus moara | reverse complement strand
GGACGGACAGACGTGCAATAGATGTCGTACAGAAGTAGGGTTGGGAATCTCTCTGTGATAGACGATTCGATACGTATCTAGATACACGGATTACGATACGATTCAAAAACGATATATTTTTAATACAGAACGATTCGATACGATTCGATACAGTGTAGGTCCGTAGCCAATTCTATAAAAGTGACATTCTTACAGTATTTTCAAATTTGTAAAAGACCACATCCCCAAGCATTGTTGCTGTATGGCACTGGCAAAAATAAAATAAAAAGACAAACAACAACAAAATCACATGTCAAATGTATTTATTTTTAGACATGGACCAAAAAAAGACTTGCTGAATGAACATCATTTTGTTGGATGGGATCAATATAAAAATGAGAAGAAGTTTTAAACTTTAAGTGAAGTGAACTTTAAGTAAAATTTAAGTGTTTTAAACCTACTTGTTGTGTTGTTTTTGTTGTATTGTCTGTGTTTTTGTATGTATCTTATATGGACTTGAGTCTGGAATAAAGTTTATCATAACGCTGTACAATATAAACATAAAGCAGAATAAAATAATAACATGCAATGTAGGGGCAGAATCTGACATCTCCTGTTAATAGTTGATATCATGGACTGTGATGAGTAGCAGCTTATCACTGACAGCATGTCAGACTATTTCTCTGTGTTTGCTACACTCTGTCATTTATAAAAAGATAAATCACTTTGCTATTACAGGCTACATCACTGATATTTCAATGGAATAAATTACTTATTGACTTATTCATACTTCAATGATTAACATAGGGGGGATCAAAATAAAATAAATAAATAAAATCAAAATCAACCAGCCACTCTCCTCCCCTGACAAGTAAAGAACAGTCCCTAAAGTGCGCTGAGGTTTGTGGAAATGTGAACGGCTCGTTTCTCCTCTGACACGTCACATACCTGTGTGCTGCTACGGCTCGGCTGTTCAGGTATTTCTGGGCAGTCATGACACCGACGAAGACTTCTTGGACCGGGCTTCTCCGTCGCGGGTAAGCCATTATCTTGCGCCGCAGAGCACTATGGCCGCCGTATTTGACAGGAATAC
>NW_026080002.1:0-3380 GCF_006386435.1 Epinephelus moara | reverse complement strand
TAACGTTATGTGTATTAAGGGTTATCATGTCCACATCATCAGAAATTGGGAATGTATTAAGAGGAATACTGGACTTCTTTAATGCTAAATTTTTGGTGCATTAGCTAACGTTAGCTTCTATAGCAAAACAAACGAAAAAAAACAAAAACAATCTCGTGTCATACTTCTTTGTGAGATTGGTAGAGTAATCAGCCACAAAGCTTCCTGTGAAATCATCCATCCAATGAGCGAGAGTATACAGGTCAGCAAGTCTGGTCCTGTTGGTCAGTGTTTACTTTTTCAAGTAACACTTGCGTCCCCGCAGAGTGAGTCACCTGACAGTGCGCTCTACACTAAAATGAGAGCCCTGCTGGTCAAAGAAACAGACCATTATATTTCTATATGAATTAATGAATGAGTAACTTAATCACACATTCACTTCTCTGCACTCTGTTGCTCCTCAGGCAAAGTGCCAAGAGTGCGCTCTGCCACTCCGAGAGTTTGGTTCATTCAGACAGCGCTCCGAACTTACAAACAGTCCAGTTTGTGCCTAAGTGCATGCTGGCACTGGGAATAATTATTTCTAATGCAGCACTTGCATCATCTTCCTCCTTTGTCTAAAACAAGCCAACAGAACTCCCTAGCTAGCGCTAGCGAACGTTTGTGGAGTGTTGTCTTGGCTCCAGCTAAGCCCCGCCCACCAAAAAACGCCATACTGTTTACTAACAGTAAAACGATCTATTATCTTAGTTTAATGCTGTTTTGATGTATTATGATAATTTTCTTTATAACAAGCATAACAAAAGTAGTATGCTGATGTCATAGTAGCCAACAAGCTAGCTAGCTAACACTACATTGTCGTTGCTGATTTGTGCAAGACAGTCCCACTGCTGCTCTAATATCAGTGCAGACTGGCAGGGTTGGAGCACAGGTTGCTAACGTTAGCCTACAGAGCATCACTAGTGGCCAAGTAATAGAGCGCTGCAGGGATGATGTTTATTTGTAGGCCAGCATGGAAGTTAACACGACCCAGTTTCCTGCTACAAAAAGCACATGGTATTTTTCTATTGGATTTTGGATTAATGCAGAAAATAAGCTTTGTAGCCAACAAAAGTTTATGATACTCACACATTTTGTTCAGCAAGATAATCCTAACAGATTAACACCACTTTTATGATTTTTGAAGTGCAAATGCAAACACCAGAAATAAAAAACTACACCATGGTTGCATGACAGCTGTAAAGCTGTGTTTGGGGTAATGATGCTCTGTAGTCTAATTAAGCCTCTTGTTAGCAACCGCCTTTTTAAGACACGTAAAGGGTTAACATTTTACAAGTGGGGTATTTACTGACGTATTTTATTTCATAGAACAAAACGTGAAAGTCTTTTTAAGCTTGTGTTAACCACAGACACTATTTTGGGCATCTAACTATCGATTGATAGCATGAAACTTAAGTTGTGAACGAATTTCAAGTGTCCATGCTTTCCTATCTCCATCAGATAAATGGCAAATATAATTTTGATAATGTCATTATTGCCGTAGTTGAATCTGTTTACGTAAATGCCATCGAAGACGACCGTTGACTTATCAGGGTCTTGAACGGTTGTCCCATTTCAAAGGGGAAGATTAGAACCACTCATGCTTTTAACTCTATTCTGAGGGGCAAACGGACACTCAAAAACGAGGAGTGGGGGTAAAAATAAGAAATGGGATTGGACTTTGAATGTGCTGCCCTGAATCCTTGTCTGTGAGTGAGGCGAAGAGGAAATTATACCTACAGTATGTTGAACTGCATCCAAGTATTCTCGATATTGAAGCAGCCATTTATTATTCAACAGCATAGTTTGTACCCCTGTGATACTCAGTATGCCTGATGCCTCGGTCCAATACCCAACCCGACTCGCCTCTTTTACTGCATGATTGCTGTGCTCTACATAATTTTACCTCTCTGTCATCCTCCCATATATCCCTCTCATTCACTCATATCTCTCTCCTTCCTTCCTCCTTTACTCCTGTTGTATAAAGGAAGGAGTGTTTGAGCCCTTTCAATGGTGATTTGCACCATGTGGTTTAATCATTTGTAAGATCACGTAGCAGCTGAATTGAAAGCTGCCGTCGTCGAAATGTATAGTCGACGCCTTATGAGCTTTGGTGTCAAAAAGCCTGCCAGGTATTTTCATATCCAGTAAACCCATTTTTACAAGATCATTCAGGGAAGTTTAATTTGAATCGGCTGCTTCATCTGCAGCCAGTCGCTACTGAATAGACTATTGTGCTGTGTACTGGCTGGAAAAAAAAAGTTAATGTTACAACCACTCATTACGCTCTCTCTTTTTCATTCTGTCTTTTTCCCTCTTCATCATTTTGGCCAGAGTCTGGAGGGTCTACTTTCACGATAGGAAAGTCTGTATGGCTTTTGTGGGCTATTGTCTTCAACAACTCCGTGCCAGTAGAGAACCCCAGAGGAACCACCAGCAAGATCATGGTGCTGATCTGGGCTTTCTTTGCTGTCATCTTTCTGGCCTCCTACACTGCTAACCTGGCTGCCTTTATGATCCAGGAGGAGTACATTGACACAGTGTCAGGCCTCTCGGACAAGAAGGTACCTCGTTGCTTGAATACTGATTAAGTAGGGAAAGCAGAAGGAGAATTAAAGTCTTAGAGTGAGCCAAATCCCATGCATTTGAATGTTAAATTGATTAAAGCACAGGAATTCAGAAATGAATAAAATCTCATTTAACGTAACTCAATTACCACAGTTCTTGAATACTTATAAGACAGTTCTAAATGCTACTTTAAGTCCACAGACTGCTCTCTTTTCAAAGATTTGACTGTGCATGGAGTGTTGTAAGTTAGTCTGGGAAGTGGACAGAAATAGGTCAGACAGATTGGTGCACAGCCTGGTGTGTCTCATGCCCCTTCCGTCTCCCTCCCTCGCCTCCCTTTGCTCCGCTAGTTTCAGCATCCCGAGGAGCAGTACCCACCTCTGAAGTTTGGCACGGTGCCCAACGGGAGCACAGAAAAAAACATCCGCTCCAACTACCCAGACATGCACCAGTACATGGGCAAATACAACCAGAGAGGAGTGGAGGACGCCATACTGAACCTCAAGACCGGGTCTGTCTGCTTTTACATGATTTTCATGCATCCTGCTAAGATCTTTTTTCTCTCTCCACATCTCGCTTTTTTAGTTTCCAGTAGCTGAGTTTCCATTGAAGCATACTGGCAAATTATTGTGTGTTAGATTTGGGCAAGTTGTTCAAATTGTTCAGACTTCCCTCAGGCAAATATAAAACTATATTGTTCTTTGCTTGAGACATAAAATCTATATATAAGCTTACAAGACAAATACAACCAAGATGCTCCCATCACAAATTATTATGTACTGATCCAATAGTTT
>NW_026080001.1:0-9673 GCF_006386435.1 Epinephelus moara | reverse complement strand
AACATCCATGCCAACGTAAAGGACGCATGGAAGTTATGTGGGCAGTGACGGTAACATCGTTTGAAACGGACGTATACATTTTCGTACGTAAAGGGAGCATAAATGGGCCTTTAGACAGCAGTACGTTGGGACTGCAGTGATCCAAGCAGCATCTTTGCAGACGAGGTTGAACTCTGAAGCCACGCGAGCTGTTAGTATTCAGATACAGCTCTCTGACACACACACACACACACACACACACACACACACACACACACACACACACACTAACACACACACAGACACAAAGGGCAGGGGTGCACACAGTCAGCCTGCCAACGTTTTTAGACTACAGATTAGTGGTGAAATAAGAGCTCTGGTTTCACTCGGAGGGGCTGGCAGCAGCTCAGGTCAAACAAATCAAATGCTCACTTTGCTTTGTTTTAGTCTCAGTTCAAAGAGTGCACGTGTGTGTGTGTGTGTGTGTGTGTGTGTGTGTGTGTGTGTTGGCTGAAACTCGTGAAGGCTGCATTACTGCTGGACGTTGTTTTAAAATGTTGGCATTAAAGAGCGTCTGATATCAGCAGGATCTTGTTTCTGCATTCCAGTTTCTCTGTAGATCCAAACGTGTTTCTGCCTGTCTCTGTGTGTGTGTGTGTGTGTGTGTGTGTGATGGCTGGGAGGTTGGTTTGAGCTGTTCAGTCATTGGTTGTGTTTTCTCAGCTGTTGGAGGAGGAGAAATAACTCTAACATTTAGTCTCAGATTGAGACCTCCACTTGTTCAGGCTCAGAAACTGTAGTGGTGACGTACAGCCTGGCTTCACGTCAATCACAATCTTTTGCCAGCCCTAACCAAGTAGTTTGGTTGCCTAATCACCAGCCCCTTGCATCTAGATACAAAGCAAAAGGCTGATGTGTCAGAGTATGACGAGTAGTAATCTGTGTCCTCCAAGTGTCTTTATGTCCCTGCAGCGGCTCACTGAGTTGAGGTCACAGCAGCTGATAGGACGGCAGATGTCTAACTGCTGATGACTGACAGTTGTCACTGTCAATGACAACCCCACCACTCCCAGCAGGACAGCAGCTATAACTGTAACAGGTCAACAGAGACATAAAGAAGATGTATGAAACTGTCCACTAAAACCAGACTGATAATTAATTATTGATTGATTAATGGGATGGGGATACTCTGAATATCTAACTTTAATTCACACAATGCAGCAGCAACTAATCCTAAAGTGTAGCGGTTAACTGAGGTTCGTCAATCATACAAGAGGCACTGACTGTCTGATATATGCAATCCCAACAGCAGCAAACTGATCCATCAGTCTAAAACTCCAGGACGTTATCAGAGAGGGGGGATATTCCCAGGACACCTATTTAAAGAATCCTAAGACTCTACTGTACACACACGTGCACACACACTCTCCTGCAGAAAGCATCCTAATACTGCCGCCTCCACTGTGAGGCATCTCTGGACTGCTCCCCTCCCTGCTTTTCTGTGTGGTATTGCAGGACTGTACGACCTTGTCAATCTCAGAGGAGTTGTGAGGAATTCTGTTTACTCCTCAAATGGGGCTCACCAAAAACTCCCTCCTCCCACTTGTACCGTAACCCCACTTACAGGAGGATGCCAACAAGTTTTTACATTTTTTAGAAAGTTGAAACCCTGAGAACTGACCCTTCAGTGTGTGATGTGACGGGGATATTAAATTTGGCACTGTGAACAAGGTTCTGATATTGTTGACTCCTTTGGCTTTTGCATTAGTTGTAATGTGAAATCACGCAGATATACCATAATGCAAACTTTATTTTGGTTTGAACTCAATCAAGATGCTACATTTTGCTTCTATGGCTTTACAGTATTCTCCTGTGGATCAAGTGGTGAACAGTGGGTTTGGTTTCAGAGATGAGAGCAGGTAAATTTATAAAAAAAAATTGGTTATTTTTCTTTCCTTAATAATAGTAGTGCAGTAGTAGCTACATTATTAATGCACCAACCTTCCCTGTATTTGCATCTGTACTACAAAGAGCATCTATTTTGTTTAAGCGAGAGGTGGGAGACCTCACTGCAGTTTATTTTTAAACATGAGAGGGGGCTACAACCTTTTTGGTCTCAAAAATGTTTTATTTCTACTTAATATCCTTTACCTTTGTTCTAATTATTATTATTTCAATGTCTCTGCACTGGCAATAGCCGTGGCAGGAGGCATTATGTTTTCGCGTTGTCTGTCCCATCCTTGTGAACACGATATCTCAAGAACGCCTCAAGGGAATTTCTTCAAATTTGTCCCAAAGGTTGACTTGGCCTGAGGATGAACTGATTAGATATTGGTGGTCAAGGGTCAAAGGTCAAGGTCGTTGTGACCTTATCTGTCTCATTTTTGTGAATATCTCAAGATTGCTTGAAAGAATTTCTTCAAATTTGGCACAAATGGAGGAGAAATGGCAGCACATAAAGGTCCAGGTGGGGGGGGGGAAAAAAAACTCAGACATTTAGGGTTTTGCTAGAGAAGAGAAGAGAAGAGAAGAGAAGAGAAGAGAAGAGAAGAGAAGGAAATCACCTGTTGATTTATATATATACATATATACATATAGATATAGATATATATATACATGGATCCCAGGGGACATTTTTTTGTATGTGATANAGAGAAGAGAAGAGAAGAGAAGAGAAGAGAAGAGAAGAGAAGAGAAGGAAATCACCTGTTGATTTATATATATACATATATACATATAGATATAGATATATATATACATGGATCCCAGGGGACATTTTTTTGTATGTGATAACTGTGTAAATGTGTAATTTGTGGTCATACTATTAATATTGTACAAATAATCTGAATCTCACTCTGAGTTACTGTTTTTGTTTACAAGCTAAAGAAATGAGAGATCATTTTTGTTTGTTTTTTACTGAATATTTGAAAGCAAACTGTAAAACTATATCAGTTACTTTGTTGCAATTAAATCTTTTTTAAATTATAATTATATTATTGTTATTATTAATTAATATATATATATATATTTATATATATATATATAACTATTTTGCCATATCATCAAATATAAAGTTATCGCAAAAATACCCTGAGATATCTTGATACTATTTTAGGGCCCACCCCTAGACTCTATATGCTAATAATGATTTAACTTCACACAAATGCCGAATAGGATAAAATAAGTAACTGATGACATTTTCTATCCAAAAGGTTAAAGGTAAACTTCACTGTGACATCATCATGTTCTGCATAAAACACTTTCCTGGCCATTATTCAGTGTCATATCTCAGGAACAGAAGGGGAAATATTTGGTCAGACAATGAAATGGTGACTCTAATCTTGGGTGTCCACCTTGAAACTGTGCTAATTGTATAGATCTTCTGTATGTGAAGCATCCATGTTTTTACAAACACTGATGTAAACTATAAGAGAAACTTCACTGGTGTGTAGAAGCATATAACCACAGGGCAGTAATTCTAGTTTTAGTCTATTTTGTAGTGTATTATCCTTTCAACATATCTCATCTAGGTCTCAACAATGTGGACACAATGGATACGTTAGTAAAGGCAAATAGTATAACAGCTAGAACAGTCTGATAAGTTCATAAGGTTACATCACTTTTGTAATGCAGCCTTTAAAACCATGACAAGAAAACACTTGATACTACGATATACAAAATCTAAAATGATATCTAGTCTCATATCACTATGTCAAAGTATATCACCGCACATACTGAGAATGTGAGTTTGTGCCAGATAAATCTTTGAAACTTGCATGTAGCCTGAGAGGTGAAACTCAGGGCAGTTAAGGTTCATGCATCACTCGCTCCTGCTTGTAAATGCTGTGAGTGTACAGTAAGCAGCAGCAGACTCATATCAGTGCCAAAGGTTTTATGAATGACGTGAGATATTAAAACGGGATGTGAGTGAGGGACATTATACAGTGAGGGTCATCTCATAACAGAAATACCAGACAGGAAGTTTGATTTGATGGGAGGGGGTGAGGGATGGGGATTGATTAAAAAAAATTGCTTTAATGGTTGAAATTTTTGTTATTTTTGCACATGTGAAAGATAAGATAGAACTTTTTTTATCCTGAGGCAAACTGTTGATAAAGGTGGGTTGGTAAGATGGGTGTTCTCTTAAAGTTTCCTGCTGCAGCCGTGCAGTAACGACTGAGGCTGTGAATTGAATCTAATAGGTTAAAGGTTGCAAAGATTCCTAAAGAAACTCTTTTAGTGTGAAGTCGTTGATGTGAAATATAAGTCTGCATGCAGCTCTGTCTCTCCAGCTGAGCTCAATGTGACCTTTGTGATGTGTTACTAATTAGCTGTTAGTTGGCATTTGGTGGCTCGACATTAAAGAGATGGACGGCAGCGACACTTGTGCTGCTTGTTGACGTATTGAAGTAGTAAAGTGACCTTGTGGCTATATGAGAGAGACAGAGAGATGCTGACTGATGCAACCACCAGGCAACACTATGCAGCTGTTTGACCATTACCTGATTGGTTGCTTCTGCCTGCAGTTCAGCCAATCAGACTGCAGGAAACTATGACATCAAAAGTTTGTGAAACTTGGATACATTTTTTTTCTTCTTCATGGGTTTTTAACAGCTGTATATAAAGTCTTTAAATGCGCTCCATCTTTACCAGCTGCCACATTTAAGTGATGAACACATTAATGCATCAATAATTATAATTCAGTACTTTTACTTTTTGGCACTTTGAGTATTATTTATGTATTTCATTATGTATGTACTATGTGTTCAGCCTGTTGAATCGGTGTCAGCGACAGTGGAGTCCGTCTGCAAATGAAATCTCTCTAATGGTCAGTTCAGCTCAGTGCATGAGAAGGGAAACATTAGTAAGGAATATAAACAAACAGCTACAGTCAAGAGGGAGTGAGACCAAAACAAGCGTGTCATATGAGATATGATTATTTTTCTTTTGCCATTGAGCTCTTTAGCAGTAACATTTTGTAATGGTTTGTGTTATTGTTCACTGGCGCATGATAAATATGCTCTGTTCTTTCAACATTGGATTGTGTTGTTAATGTGCTAAGTGGCTAACTAGGGTCAAGATGTTCTTCCGGTTTTCCTTTTTGAGTGATGATTACAGACAGCCAGTATGCCGGTATGGGGGATTTATCCTCTCACACAGGCACAGACCATACACGCTCATTGGCTGTCGTTTTGGTGTGTTTATACAAGTTTTTGGCCGAGACATGGTGACGTGAGGTCGTCACCACTAGAGTTGGTTTGGTAAGTCTGGGCCTTAATATGTTTCTGCAAACCACAAATACATGACATCTGTATGTTTCATATCATATCAGTGTTTCTAAAGTGACGTAATAATGAGCTGACTTCATTATTTGGAGGTGGGGGGGTTGGTAACCAAGCTGCAGACCAATGTTCAAGACCAACAACCAACAAAACCGGTTGTTTTTTTAAGTCATTAAGTCATTGCTGCATTTCCAGTGGCTTTTTAGCCACCAAATGTGAGTGTTTTTTAGTGACCCATCACTGCTTTTCCTGCTGGGACAGCGGCACAAAAAACTGTTGTTTTGACTGTGACATTGCTGCTTTTCAAGGGGGGATTGCGCCAAAACTGGGTTTTTAAAACTTTATGGCTTTAGGTGGTTTTTGTACCTAAACCTAATCAAACATTAACCACAGTGCTGTTGAAATGTAAAGAAACATAAAGTTTCATTTCACAGCTACATAATATAACATATCCTTATACAACTGTTTGTATGATATCCAACGAATTAGCGTCCCAGGAATGACATCAGGTACTTGACGTAAAGTTACTGTGGTTAGGTTCAGGAAAAGAAACATGGTGATGACGTACCTTAAAATGACTAAAAGAGTTCACTCAAAGTTCACTTTACCACTGGTCTCCTGGGGACAGTCCTGTGTTTCGTGACCCAACCCCAGATTCACTCGTTTTGGAACAAGCTTTGTCTGTTTGGTATTTTGCCTCCCGCGATTTTTGTTGCTTTTGCTTGGATGCGTGCTGCTTACAGTCTGGCACCTGGTCGCTACCTTTTTATGAAGTCTTGACCTCGCCTGAGTGCTGAACTCAGAACATCCCGTACACAGCTAAATAAGAAAATCTAAAAATCCAGGCAGAGGGCAGAGTCTCTGCAGATAAATATACCACCACACACTGAGAGTGGGTCAAAGGTGATGACTGAGAGGGATAACTGCTGTATGAGTCTATGCATTGTTTTTTAGGAAAATCCTGCATAGTATATGTTTAAGGAAAAGATCGGAGTACTTCTTCCACCACCATTGAGAACTCAGTAAAGTTCCTCTGTAGGTCTGACTCATGTGATCCAGTTGATATGTTTTCTGGTTGATTTAACTAACAATCAGCACCTTTCCTGCTATGCAGGAAGTGAGGAAGTTTTTGGACTGAACACAGCAAACTATATGATGCTAACACCTTCTCTTTATTCTTATTCATGGCCACATTTACATGATATCATACAGACCTTCAGTACAAACTGCTGATGGCAAAAAACTATTGATGTCAGCTTCCTATTTGTATTTAGAGACGGAGATATCAGGAGTTTTCTCCAGATCTGTTACAGTGAAATAGAATCCAATATTGACACCGAAACAGTTATTATAGGTGATCAAAACAGCTGTTTGTTTTTAGCTGTTTCACCTGGCAACAAGTGACAGCTGCTGAACACCTCAACAGACAAACACATAGAAAAGAACGTCACCTAAACTGGCCAAGAAAGTTGTCCAAGTCCCGCCCTCACTGTTTGAGTGAAAGCTGATGTAAGGGACCTGCAGTGAACATTAAAAATAGAAACTAATGCTTCACCATCACCTTCATCCTCTTGTCTTCCTCTGCTTCTTTCTAACTATGATTTCATCCCTCTGTCCTCTGTGCTCCCTCCTTCCTCTTTAGCGTCTTCTTCTTCTTTGTCTTCTTCTACCCTTCTCTTCCCCCATGCTCCAGTTCTCAAAAATAGCTCTCCAGCCGTAACCTCCCTGTAGCAACAAGGCAAGAAATATAGGCTCCTACTACAGGACAGTGATTAAATGCTTGTCCTGCTGCGCCACAGTGTGTGTGTGTGTGTGTGTGTGTGTGTGTGTGTGTGTGTGTGTGTGTGTGTGTGTGTGTGTGTGTGTGTGTCTTCAGCTGCTCCGGTTCCTCAGAACAGTTCCACCACTGTTTGTGTGGAGCGGCTCCTGTAGGCATGTGACGGTTGGATGGAGGGAGACGGGTTTAAATTCCAGTCTTAGATTCCAGGTCACGACTGTAAAGCTCAACACCCTCGGCTGGTTATGGTGTCAAGAGCTGTGAGATCCTCTCCACAGCGAGGCCGTCATCTCAGAAAAATCGGTCAGGATGCTCTGTGCAGTTTTCAAATTAAGGTTACATTCAGTCTGTCTGCTGGATTAAATCTGCAGTCCTGTTTCTTTACTGTAGTTTAACCTTTAAACTGTTGGCACAGCTTTTATAATTACATGCCTAAACACTCACATTCAAGTTCATAACTTGCAAAACTGATGCGTTCAGTTCACCAGAAATATCAGCATGTTCGATTAACAGCACTCATGAAGCGCATTCATGCACAACACCGTTTATGAGTGCATTGTTGCAACATAATAACTTTACCATACACACAGTATACACGATAATCATTCACTGCATAATAGTAAAAATCATTCATTGCCCTAATATTTGAATTTTCTGCTTGTGTTTTTGATATGTTAGACTTTCTAACTGTAATTTTACTACTTATAGTGCTCAGATTTAATTAAATTAAATGAATACATCCCCATTGAAAAGTACGATTTTAATCAATATCTCACTGAACACAAGCACAATTTGGAGTGGAGCAGTGGAGCTTGGCAGGATTTTGATAAGTATATCATTCCTTTTGATTAATGTCTCCAAGAGTTTTTATCATACAGCATAAAAAAAATACTGACAGAAATCACATAATTGACACTTTCCAATGTGTCCACTACCGAATAATGAGATTTTTAGAATAACTTGAGTCAGATAAAACATAAAAGTTTTTAAATTCATCATATACAGCAGAGATGGAGCGCAAAGTGTCAACTCCCCCCACTATATACTATTCAGGGAATCGTGGTGAGATGGTGGTCAGGTTATTGTAGCAGAGTGTGTGGTGACACACACATTAAAAATATGGAACACTTTGGAATCACAGTGTGATTCTGTGTGTGAGTCTGTGTATATAATGTTATTGATAATTTAGAAAAAAAAATTCAGCTGCTGTCATTACTTCATTACTCCACTTACTCTTAAGTATGATCCAGAAATATATTCTCCCTAAAAGTCACGTTGACTCTGAAAATATTGCTTACATTTGTAAAAACATTCATAAAATTGCACAACAACATAAGAGAGTGCCACAATTATCACAGTACCCTGAAACCCCCTCATTCTGCTAAGGGTTAATGACGTACACCTGAGGACACTCGTTAGCCTGTTCCAGTGTGTGTTCACTAAACGCTAAGAAGTACTCTTGCCTTGCCTCTGGAGGATCCTTCCTTGGAGGGACTCATCCTACCAAGGAAGGATCCTTGACTGTGAGAAACACCCAGGCTGAAAAAAACGGAACTCATGTGGTACAACTAGGTAGCACTGATCAAACATAAACCAGGATTCTGTTACTGAGTTGCATATTTCTCACCTCAAATGTTTTCAGAAACAAGTTTGACCTTTTGACTGTAATCTGGGATCGTTTGTTTATTTGCTAGCAGCTATTGTTTCACACAGACCAATCCACATTACATCACCCACCAGCGGGAGCGGGGTGCATTCTGGTCGTTGCATACGCAGAGATGTCTTTGAGTAATTGTAGTTCCTGTGTGGCGCCTCGATTAGGACTTCTTCTGAGGGTTTGAACGGGTCGAATTTGGTTTCACATGCAGATGAGCTGTTGCGGAGCCTCAAGGCCATTCAGTCTGCAGCTGCAGGTCAGACAGACACTCTTCTCTGTCCCTCTCAACTGGGTCAATTGGGTCTCAGTGCCAGTCATTACACATACAGTCACACACACACACACACACACACACACACACACACACACACACACTCAGGCCCAGCATGAGAAGTCCACAGTCGGGTCAATCAACTGAATTGACCAGGAACTAATTGAGTGACTGACCCTGCAGGAACAAAACTAGTCTGCTGACACCAGGGTGGAAACAGTAACCTATTTTAATGTTGAAAAAGAGTTCACTAGTGTTTCCATTTTAACAAATTGACTTGATTTATTAATTTTAACAAACTCTCATCATAAATATTTGCAGTATAATGCAACACTAGTTGATTTGAATGAAACTGGAGTTGTTTGATCTCTATTTAAGCTTTTTAGATTTAGATTTTAATTAATCTGATCCATCTTTGTGTTTTAAACAGTTTATTTTAATGTTGTATTTAGTTTTTTTTTCTTTACGGTTGTCCTGGTGTGTTAACTGTGAAACATGTTGTAGCTGTTAAATTTAAAAGTGATACACATGGTCATTATTAGAAGTTTTATTATTAGGTTTATTCTTAAAGGGAAATTTCAGTTTATTTCAACCTGTCTCCTATCGTTCTAAATTTGTTTCAAGTGACTAGTGACATAAAAATAATAGTTAGCATGTTAGCCGTTAGCCTAGATATAGACTCACAAGTCAGTCTTTAGACGCTTTGC
>NW_026080000.1:0-1543 GCF_006386435.1 Epinephelus moara | reverse complement strand
AACGTGCTACCCCGTCTCCTGTATTTCTTCCAGTCGTTACCAATTGAGATACCACCAAAGCAATTTAATGAATGGAATAGGATGATATCTACTTTTATCTGGGCAAAACAAAGACCACGGATTAGATTTCAGACACTACAGGTGCCCAAAGATAAAGGCGGAAGGGCCCTACCCTGTTTGGAAGATTATTACAGAGCGGCACAGCTGCGCTTCCTGGTCGGTTGGTGTGATCCAGAGTGTGACGCAAAATGGAAGGAGTTAGAACAAAATTTTATATGTGAACCTCTCCCATCTGTGTTGGGAGACAAAACCCTCTTGAAAAAGTACTTACCGGTAGATAAATTAAGTAATTGGATCGTAACCCCTTTAAACATATGGTACAAAATCCTCAAAGACTCTAAGTTTGAAAGAAATGCACGACTATTACGCTGGGTAGCATTTGATACGGAATTCATGCCAGCTGAACTGGACAGCAGGTTTACACGTTGGACAAACCTGGGTATTACTTCATATTGCAACATTTCTACTAATACTGGTTTAGATTCCTTTGAGTATCTCAGGAAAAAGCACAATATGGAGAAACAGGATCTCTTTAGATATTTTCAATTGAGAGATTATTTTAATAAAAACATCAAAACTATTGGAGAAGAAGGAATGAACCTGATAGAGATATTTGTCAATGCTTATAAAGGAAATTCGAGCAGAAAACTGATCTCAAGGATTTATTCAGCTCTACAGAAGGCCAGAGGTCTCTCCACAATGTATATTAAATCAAGATGGGAAAAAGAAGCTAACATACAGTTAACTGAAGATGACTGGCTAAACATTTGTAGGACATTGTCCACCACCTCTAGCTCAGATCTGTGGAGGGAATTCACCTGGAAATGCACTGTAAGATTCTTTATAACTCCCAGAATCAAAAGTTTACAGACCAATAACCCAGATCAAGGACGATGTTGGAGAGGGTGTGGTAATATGTCAGCTGGCCACTTTCACATATTCTGGGAATGTCCCATTATTTCATCTTATTGGGAAGACGTTATAGCAGCAATCAAATCAATAATCATTTTGGAGCCTGATCTCAGTTTTAGTGTTATATACTTAGGAAACATACCAGCTGAAATAAATAAACAAGACAGATACCTATTACAGCTATTATTGGCAAGTAGCAAAAAGGCAATAACCAGGAATTGGCTGAGCAAGGACTGCCCGAATAGTTGAAGAAATTCACAACATGGAAATGTTAACATTTTCCCTGAGACACAATACTGAAAAAGGTGACCAATATTGTAAGAAGTGGAGGGACTACATAGATAAGAGGTGATCTTACCACTGAATGAATACTCTGCGTGGAAATCTGTATTCTTTACTTTATTTTGCTGCACTGGGACCTGCGTGGAAATCTGTATTCTTTACTTTATTTTGCTGCACTGGGACACTGAAATTTTGCTCTGGGTGGTGAGCTTTTCTCTCTCCGTATAAATACATATTTATTTCATTTCTATTTACTATGTTTTTTACCGGTGACCTTGTGGACTGTACG
>NW_026079999.1:0-1091 GCF_006386435.1 Epinephelus moara | reverse complement strand
GACGACATACTATACTATGATGTTTTTTTTCATAGTTGTTGACGACATACTATACTATAACGTTGTTTTTATAATTTTTGACGACATACTATACTATGACTTTTTTTCATAATTTCTGACGACATATTATACTATGATGTTTTTTCATACTTTTTGACGACATACTATACTATGACTTTTTTTCATAATTTCTGACGACATACAATACTATGACGTTTTTTCATAATTTTTGACGACATGTCATACTATGACGTTCTTTCATAATTTTTGACGACTTACTACACTATGATGTTTTTTTTCATAATTTTTGACGACATAATATACTATGACGTTGTTTTCATAATTTTTGACGACATACTATACTATGACACTTTTTCATAATTTTTGACGACATACTATACTATAACATTTTTTCATAATTTTTGACGACATGCTATACTATGACATTTTTTCATAATTTTTGACGACTTACTACACTATGATGGTGTTTTTTTCATAATTTTTGACGACATACTATACTATGACACTTTTTCATAATTTTTGAAGACAGACTATACTATGATGTTTTTTTCATGATTTTTGACGACATACTATACTATGATGTTTTTTTCATGATTTTTGACGACATACTATACTATGACTATTTTTCATAATTTTTGACGACATATTATACTATGACTTTTTTTCATAATTTTTGACGACATGCTATACTGTTTTTTTCATAATTTTTGACGACATACTATACTATAATGTTTTTTTCATGATTTTTGACAACATACTATACTATGACTTTATTTCATAATTTTTGACGACATANACATGCTATACTATGATGTTTTTTTCATGATTTTGGACGACATACTATACTATGATGTTTTTTTCATGATTTTGGACGACATACTATACTATGACTTTATTTCATAATTTTTGACGACATACTATACTATGATGTTTTTTTTCATAATTGTTGACGACATACTATACTATGACGTTGTTTTTATAATTTTTGACGACATACTATACTATGACTTTTTTTCATAATTTCTGACGACATACAATACTATGATGTTTTTTTCATAATTTTTGACGAC
>NW_026079998.1:0-1195 GCF_006386435.1 Epinephelus moara | reverse complement strand
TTACCGGTTCCAGAACAGCTGATCTGAGTTAGTTAAGTCAACTCTGAGTATGTTCACTCTGAGTTAAACCGACAATAAAAAGCCATCATCAAGATGGAGCTCCGACTCCACGATTCACCATGGCAACAGGTCAAGATGGAGCTCCGACTCCACGATTCACCATGGCAACAGGTAAATAAAAGACAGCGCCTCCATTTCAATCCAGTGGATGTAGAGATATTAATGCATGTGTAGCAGACGGTGCACGTTTATCTTTAAAAGAAGAACCTGAGTCAGAGCGAGGAAAGTGTAAATAAGTTAACCATAAAGTTAATAAAAAAGTTTTGCAGGGCGTAAAACTAGCCAGGACCGCCTCTGGTCTGACCCAGTAATAATATGTTTGGTGATTTGCACTTGAAAAGACGTTGAGGTTAAAATACAGTAGATTTTAAAATGTTGGACATCTATCACTTTATCACTTTTATTTTCAGCTACAAATGTAGTAAATTTAAAGACACTGAAATGCTGCACCATTGTTCACTCAGAAATATTAACATATAATCCCCAATATTAGGCTATAGAAATTATGTTCCATCAGTGCGACCAATGACATCAGTGATAGAGATCATTAGTCATTGATACTACGTGTCTAAAGCTTCATACCGATTTTTAAAATTTAAATAATTAGACCTACACATTATGTGCAATAAACATTTGGGAGCTGCTCTAACAGACTGACAGTCTGATCCTTGTGCAGTGTTATAAAAAATAATAAATATTGTGACGAGCGGCAGGTTAAAGTTCATCAACACCGGATTTCTTATAACTCACAGTTATCACAGTCACAGCCCCAGTCGCTATATTGCCCCCACCAGCATGTCGCCCGTCCCGGCGACTACAAGCTCACACGTAGTCCTCAAAGCGACGGGGAGGCCGCCTCTGCCGCCATCGAGTCTCTCTCCGTGCAGACCCCTCCCCCCCGCTGTCCATCTCCCCTCCTGCAGTGCCGGGTGCGCTAGCGGACGGCGGTGGGAGTATACCCTGTGAGCTGGGGGCATGGTCAACCTCTGCTGATTTTGCATGGGGCCAATAGGGTGCTAAACGGTCCCTGTGCAGCACCACTACCCGCCCCCGGACAGACATCCTCACCCGATACACCACATTGGACAGCTGCTCCAGCACCTCACAGGGGCCCACCCACTTGCTAGTCAGCTTA
>NW_026079997.1:0-1133 GCF_006386435.1 Epinephelus moara | reverse complement strand
TGTTGAGAAAGAATGTGGGTTCCATGCATAAATGTTCTTACTACTATGATAACATTTGCAATAATAATATGACTTAAATGTAGAAAATTTAACACAGTTTTCTACATACAGATTCAAAGGTTGATTTTAGTGCTTGTAGGTTTCACACCATGCCTGTTAATCCTGGTTTGTGCATCTTCACTGATGGGGCTGCTCAGCCTCTGTGCTGCTGAGCAGCATAGTCAGAGCAGATTTATTATTCTGGGCTCATTTACATATTAAGGGAGTGGCATTTAATGTCACTCAAAATGATGACTTATCATACAATTCCTTGTTTGTCCATGCATGTTAAACTGCAATACACATACACCATTTAATGTTATTACTTTTAAATTTCAATGGAGTACATTAAAGCCACTTTTTATCCACTTTGTCCATGGGCCATGAAGCAGCATGACTACATTCCCATAAAACAAACCTCACTTTTTACAATACTTTCTGCTTTTTTAGAGGTCCGAAAATAATTAAAGTTTGCGGCTTTGCACTTTAGACACCTTTAAAGAGCATTTTAACAACACCTGAAACCATGTTTTTGCTGACCTTCAGTGGTTTAATATCTAACCTTTCTGCAGTGATGTAGAAAAGAGTACTCTGTGTGCCTTTGACAGTGAGTTTTCCCCTAATCTGAGTGACAAAAGATTTAGTATGGGGGCAGGGAAGGTTGTTAAAGCTTACTGAACTATAATATATATGGGGGCACTGAAGAGTTTTCAGACTGTAACGGAAGAGCATATACATTTGAATAGCAAGACTTTTACAGATTTCTCCAAATGTGGCAGCTTGCATCCAATTTTTTTTTTGAATATTTTCTTTTCATTACACCTCAACAAAGATGACACAAAGCTCCAACATGCAAGGGCAAGAAGACTGGAAAGATGAGCGCATCAGATGCTACTGGCTGCCTGATTAAGTTCATGAAGGTATGTTCTTAGAACTCTTATTTTACTCAAGACCTCAACTGATGAGGTTTTCAAGGGCCAAGATGGCAAGGGACTGATGCAGATTTAAAAAATTAAATAAAATCCCTCTCCAGACAGGCATGGTGTTTCAACACAGGAGCAGCTCAATTCAATTCAATTTTATTTATAAAGCCC
>NW_026079996.1:0-1147 GCF_006386435.1 Epinephelus moara | reverse complement strand
CTTGAAAATGGATGCTGAGAGATTTAACTCCGTTGTATCAAACGTGTGCTCAGTCCACAAGATTGTGGAAATGAAGGACTTACAGCGACTTGAGCAATTTTGTACCGCTACACGTGTTTCTAGTCGGACTATGTTTACAATCACAAGAGTTCAGCGAGCCACCGAAGGACCGCCCTGTGGATTTACTATTGGTTCTGCAACGTAGGGAGTTTTTTTAAACTCTGAAATTGTATCCGCCCATCTAAACTAGTGATGGGATTTCTCGTTCATTTGTGAGAGCCGGTTCTTTGGCTCTTGTTCGCTTTGAAGAGCCGGTTCAAAGATGCGGTCCGTTCGTTCAGGGGTTTTTTTTGGGTTGTTTTTGCTGTGTGTGTGTGTGTGTGGAGGGCGAGTGTTAGTGGGTGCAACGACGAATCGCATTGCTGATTTATCGCATCACGTGATCTGGATATTGTAACGTGGACCCAGAATAGGCCCCGCACATATAAAGTTTGGTGTAGCCATAGCAACGTCCTTTATAAACAACAAACCTGTCAATACAAGCAAGTGCTGGCGGATAGTGGGTTAGCTGGGTGGGTTAGGGGGCTCGTTCACTCTAAAGAGCCGGTTCACTCGTTCACTTCAAAGAGCCGGTTCAAAGACTCAGCTCGTTCGCAAACGTCACATCACTAATCTAAACACAAAATCAGGGAGAAAGTCATCAGTCTTTAGTTAAGCAAAGCGTCTAAAGACTGGCTTGTGAGTCTAAAACAAGTCCAACAAGTAACCAGCTTGTTAAAAAGATCAAGTGATATCTTCAGACACTCAAGACACTCTTGACATAATATTTACATCATTCAGGCACTGACAGTGTGCTGTTCCCCGTATGAAAGCATGTTAGCATGCTTTACATGAAAAGAGAAGGACAAATATCTTTTGGACCTTGAACATTTTTAAAAACTGTCAGCGTTTGTGAAAATGTCTCGAGAAGTCTTTGACTTGAAAAGTAGGATATGATATGGATGAGCTTCAACACATCAACACATCCATCCATCAGTCCATTTTCATCCGCTTATCTGGGGCGGGGGCAGCAGGCCGAGCAAAGCACCCCAGACGTCCCTCTCTCCAGCAACAATTTCCAGCTCCTCCTGGAGGACCCCAAGGTGTT
>NW_026079995.1:0-1144 GCF_006386435.1 Epinephelus moara | reverse complement strand
ACAGCGCCTCCACCTGGAGGAGAGGAGCAATGACATCCATGCAGCACCACAGACTGGCTGCAGTAAACTCACAGGTTTTCTTTTAATCATTCAATGAACGTGATGGAGATAAAATCCTCCTGGACAGAACATCAGGGCTGCAAACACTGAACACTGTTTTTTCTGTCTTGTTGTCATGTTGTTAGTGTGTCTATTTGTGTGTGTCTAATATCAACACTTGTCTCCTCCAGTAAAAAGCTGAACCACTTTATTACCGAAAGCAACAAAAGCAACAAAACTAAAAAACTCCTTGTAATAAACTTAACAGGACAGCAAAATATCTTATTTATTGAGATGAAATGCAGTTTGGATTTTGAGTTATAATAAAAATGTCCTAACAGTTCTGATGGAGCTGGACTCAACCTGAGGACAGCTGTTTATGTTTCAAATGTTTTTATTAAATCGACCTGGAAACTGCAAAACTGTTAAGTAGGCTATGTAGAAATCTCTAAATGTCAAAGTGTGCAGGGGCAAGCAGCTTCCATCTCCACTTTACTTACCTCCCACTGTTTACTTGTCTTGATTTTTGTTAACTATATATATATATATATTAAATCTAATAGGGTTAGTCCCACTGTGAGCATACTAACTTTAAACAGTAGAGTATGCAGAATATACTGTCTGTGGCAGGGATGAAACATGATGGACTCCACAGCCCACTGACGAACCAGATGTTGTAGGAGACACCTAAGACCACAAGGTGGCAGTAATCCTACAACAAAGACGCGACCTGACACAAAATGTTAGCGAAGAAGAAGACGACTTCCTGTGTCAGAGGGATGTACTTCCTGTGTTGGCATGCACATGTGGTAAACAAGCTGGGAGAGGAAGCATGGACCCTTCCGAAAAGTGGAGTAATTTGCCCAAAGCTCCGAGTCTGAGGAATCTGACAGAGGGAAAGTTTGGTGCCCTGAAGCAGCGTCAACATGCTGCTGTGCAGGATCTGACCAAAGCTCACATCGAGTCCTTTGACCAGGCTGTCACTGACGGACTCAGCCGCGTCGTGCAGGTTGGCTTGAACCTAAGTTAGACACCACACAACATGTTAATGCTCTAACATAATGAAACTATACAGGGGTTGAACATTGTAAGGGGTTTGAAGTTA
>NW_026079994.1:0-1218 GCF_006386435.1 Epinephelus moara | reverse complement strand
TACTAATACACCTAAGAATGTTGCAGAATTTGATGGATTTCAACAGTACTGATTAATAGTTTTGCATCTTCCTTTGCATAACTTTCTTTTTCTGAAAATTGCAAAATTTGATTTTTTGACATTTAGAGATAATCCTGAACCATTTTTCAGTACATGATAGAGTATAATTGGCTTCTCTGATCAAGGCACCAATGTTTGCTTGTGATAGGACAATATGAGTATCATCAGCAAAGAGGATGAGTAATGCAGTATCAGATATCCATGCAAAGTCATTTATATAGATTAGAAATAAAAGAGGCCCAAGTAAAGAGCCTTGAGGCACTCCACAAAATAGTGTGATTATAGTTGAGACACAACCATTTATAAATACATATTGATCTCTGTTTCTAAAGTAATCAATAAACCAGCTGATAACCACATCCTGAAAGTTATAATGGTGAAGTTTTGATATAAGAATGTTATGATCTACTGTATCAAGCTCTGTCAATAAGTCTAAGAATATGCCAGTAGCAAATGTAGTGTTGTTCAAAGCTGTGGTGATGTAATCTATAAGTTGTAGGAGAGCCATATATGTTGAATGATTTTGTTGAAGTCCATATTGATGTCTAAACAGGATGCTGATATCATTTCGGTGTTTTAATAGTCTGTCATGGACATTTTCCAAAACTTTGGAGAAGCAAGGTAGTAAAGAAACTGGCCAGTGATTAGTGAAAAGACTGGGATCCCCTTCATTGAATATTGGAATGACCTCAGCAAGTTTTAGTTTTTTTGGGACAACCCCAGTATTTAAAGATACTGATAGAACATGAGTTAGAGGCTCACTAATTGAAGATGCCACTGGTTTTATAATCTCAGCTGGAATTTCATCATGACCTGCTGCAGAGTCATTAAGGTTCAAAATAATGTCATGTACTTCCCTGGATGTAGGGGGTTCGAGTCTAGACAATCAATAGGACATTCCTCTGTATCAACAATGTTTCCACAAGTTTGCCACCCACATTGGAAAATAGTCTTTAAATCCACTAGCTATAAGAAGGGTCAGTATGTGAGAGGTTGCCATCAAAAAATTGAGATGGAATTTTTACAGGAGCTTTTTTCTCATTTAGGAGTTTGTTAAAGGGCCAGTGTGTAATATTTGGCATGGTTTATTGTCAATCTGAATCTGAATCTGAATATTCTACCCAATGTATAATCGCTATAAAATAAAATTCGTTTGGT
>NW_026079993.1:0-1137 GCF_006386435.1 Epinephelus moara | reverse complement strand
AAATATGATCTCGTTTCTTAGTTCCTGTTAGGTTACATTTCTAATTTTTTTTTCTTTCTTCTTTCTTCACCAGTTGTGGTGACTCACACACAATGCTCCTGTGTGGCAGGCACTGTTGTGTGCAGTCATACAGTAGCATTGCTGTTTCAAACAGCACATTACTCCCAACTCAAGATTCCAGTTGTGCCCCCTGTGCATAGCTGCACAGAATCTGAGCAGCAATAGCACAAACCGTGAACAATGGTAACTTAAAAAGAGGTTAAGTTATGTTTATGGTCTCATTTTTTTAAGTGACTCTTTCATTCAGACAGTCAATGTCTTCTCAATTAGGGTGTGAGGCCAGGACCAATCAAATCCATGGTCTTCACTAAGCCAGTACCAAACAGGATGGTGCAGACTGGAGTGAGGTAATTTGAGTAGTAAAAAAATGTTACCCATATTACAATGCATGTTGCTATTTGTTCATTTGCTGTTTTCCTTACTTTATTTTTCCTTAATAATGTGCTGTGTTACCTTAACAATTCTTTGTAGGAGTAGATTCTACAGAGGTATGGTGGGTCCCTTACCAGAACCCTGCATGTTTAGAATTGAGGAGGCATATGCAAAATTCAGCATTGAGGACAGACCACTAGTGACCATGATGAACATGGGACCTGACAAGCCCCTTGTGGAAAGCGCCTTTGGGCTGGTGCAGAGGGGCAGCGTTCTTTCTTATCAGAAGCCAGCACTGACATCCCGGTATATCACACTTCACCATGACGTACCACCAACACCGCACTTGCCTCTTGAGGATTACAACATCTTGCCATCTGACTGTGTGTTTGTGTGCTCCGAAGAGGAGCTACTACATCTCAGCAGCTTGACAGTGACGATGGAGATGGCTCACAAAATTGAGGAAGCTACACGTGAGCAAAGCTCTTGCTCTGAGTGGCATCTGCTCCGCCGACCAAGGGTGACTGCCTCTAGGTTTCGAGAGGTCTGTCACGTCAGAGGCCACAGCTCTGCAGAGTCACTTGCAGAGCGCATATTAAAGGGAACAAAGCAGACAGCAGACATTAGGAGGGGTGCTGAGATGGAGCCTGCAGTAGCAGCTGAGTACAGTCGGCTAGTGAATGTTAATTACGCACCTTGTGGTCT
>NW_026079992.1:0-1012 GCF_006386435.1 Epinephelus moara | reverse complement strand
ATTTACTGTATACAGTTACAGTAAAAAAACAAAAAACTATGCTGCCACATGGTCAACCAAAGTGTCTCGGATCTCATCAGAGATTACGGTCCTTGGCCTTCCTCGTCCTCATCCTCATCCTCGTCCTCGTCCTCGTCCTCTTACTCTCACTCCTCTGGTTCTGGCTCTGCCTCTGTTGTTCCATTGCTCCAAAACAGAAGAGCTCACCTGTTGCCCTTTTATGCTAAAGCTCTGATTGCTAATTGTAAAACTGTGTGACAGGTGTTTGCCCATGTGATGAGTCAGTGTGCATAGTAGGGCAATTAACTTTAGAATTTTGAATGACAGTGTGTTCCTTGTGAAAACAAGAGATTTTCTTCATGAAAATTGTGCCAAATGCAGAGAATTGTGTGTAGTGTTTTGAAAAAAGTATGTTTTAGAACTGCAATTTGAGTGTAAAGCAGGAATTGTGCTTGTAGTTTAGCAGAATTGGTTCAGGGGGTTGGTGCATGAGTTACATGTTGTGGTCATTGTGTCTCAAGTACCAGTATTTGTGTGTAAACAATTGAGAAAAACTGTAAGACACAATTCACAAAACACAGTCCTCCTTTTCTCATAAATCTAAACACTTGATAAAACACAAGTTGCAAAAAAGTTTGCTCAAATTATCAACTTAAAGCTCATGTGATGCAAAATGCTTGCCACAGTCAGCAAAATTTGAACACAACGAACACACCTGGCTTCATTCATTAAACATAACGACTCAAAATTGAAGACACTTGTTGCAAATGATGTGACCACACCTATAAAAGCCAGTTCAGAGTGCACAGTTTGCCTGGCAAGGGACAATATTGCCTGCGATGTAGATGAGGTCCTGTGGCCTGACCCAGCTCGACAATGTGATGCCGCACAATGATTGTGGAGTGTGTGTGTGTTGTATAGTTCCATAAATAAATAAAAAACATCACACCCTGAACATTGTTTTCAATGAGTATTGTTGTGTACATACTGTATTTTCTGTAGATTTACATAC
>NW_026079991.1:0-1811 GCF_006386435.1 Epinephelus moara | reverse complement strand
TCCAAATCCAGTGCCGTGCATTTTTTGGATAGACAAAGTGTACAGAGCTGTAAAGTTGTCCACCATGGTATCACTTTGCCTTTAGCTACCCGTAGCTAACTTGTTTATCAATTGTTTGGTCTGTGACGTAATAGGTCAACCAGAAAAAGGTGAAAGGGGGCATATTGCCCCTATTGTAGTGGGGTCTGACATACTTTGGTCAATAAATCGATTCCCCTCCTAAATATGAATGTTGTTGAACTACTAACAAGCTACTTCAAATTGTAGATGCAGTACTAGTTTGAATACATGTAGTTCACTACTCTCCAACACTGGCAATTGAGAGATTTTTTTTTTTTTTTCAAGAACACCTTGGGTCACTGTGACCCATAAAACATGTTTTTGGCCATAATTCAAGAATTCACATGTTATGATTATTATGAATTATGATTATTTTACACAAATCCTTAATAGGATAAAATGATGACATGATGACATTGTATATCCAAAAGGTTAAAGGTCAACTTCATTGTGACATCATAATGTTCTGCAAAAAACAGCTTCTGGCCATTAATCAACATCATATCTCAGGAACAGAAGACTTTTGGTCAGATACTGAATTGGTGATACTAATATTGAAATTGCATAGATCATCTGTGCTGCCATGCAAGATATATGTGAAGCATCCATGTTTTCACAGATGTAAACTGTAACTGCAACTTACCTAGTGAGCAGAGGCATACAACCGCAAGGCAGTAATCCTGGTTTTGATGATATTTTCCACTGTTTCACAAATGATAATAATAGTTTTTAAAAAATACGCAGTTTAATTGATGAAAATAAGCATTAGTTGCAGTCCTGGAAAATGTAACAACTGCTGTGCTGTTGGCTTCTGATTTTCATCCCAGAAAATTGCAGCTGTTGTCACATTTCCTCTGAATTATCCACTAAATTTGAATTTGTAACAGACTTGACATAGCATTAGGTCACACAAATTTTTTTATCTGTTCACAAAGTTTTCAAGAGTTGGCAATTGAGGTCACCATTTTTGTCATGCCATTTAATGGTACCATAAGCTAGCTTTGTAAGATTAACTCTCCACTGGAAACTACAGAGCATAAAAATAAAGCCCTGCCTACTGTCCAACAACAGTAAGTGTGTTTGCGTCTGTGTATGTAAGAATGTCCCTGTGCCATATCTGCGACGACACACAAACACAAGCCTTCCTTGTCATCATGCACATTCAAACTGCAGTATCCCAGCTAATGTGTTTTTACTCTCGATGTCCCCTTGACCTGCCATTTCCTCCCACTGCTGAATGCCGGCTCTCGCCTTTTTTCTTAATGCACAACATGTGGTCTCTCCTCTGTAGCACTGTAGCCTAAGTGCATAGTACACTTTCAGAGGCTCAAAGTCATTACATTAGACCAACCCCTTAACCCCCAAGTGCAACTTTCATTGATGGAACAGCTTCTCAAGAGCTGGTCTTTTACTGCCATCTTCAAGAAATGGAAACAGAAAAACATGACATTACTCATCCCAAATATCAGACTATTTTGGTCGTGGCACATTGCAATGGATACCTCTCCAACACACTTTGTGCTTACCTCCTCACCTGCTGTCCATCTGCCACCTCTCCAGGACGCTGCTCCAGGTGTGGGAGAGCATGTATGCCCCCTCTTCCCTGTTCATCGTCACTGGGCCCTACTTCCTTATTTCAATAGCCTCCCTGATCCATCGCCTGTGTTTGTTGTCCTCGGTGTGTATGACTCTGGCCTTGTCCTAGTCCATAAGATGGTTTTCCCTTTTGCAGTGATCTGTTATGGCTGATT
>NW_026079990.1:0-1005 GCF_006386435.1 Epinephelus moara | reverse complement strand
TGAGAGACACAGCCCGAGGGGGAACCGGGATCTGTCGCAACACCGGAGGGAGAAGCAGGTCCGTGGAGCTGAATCCGCACCGTTACAGCGTCGCTTTGGGTTGTGAGCACGCATGATGCGCATCTACATTGAAAGTACTGGATATGTGCACGCAAAAGACGCTACATCTGAACGCCCCCCATGCACTCACACACACTAACCCCCAAATTCCACTAGATGCACGTTGGTCGCGTCTGCGCTTCAGAACGGCAGCTGAGCCGATACGTTTCAATTCTAGTCAATGTGTGTGTTTCCACCGGCTGCAGCTGTGCTGCGATCCGGCTCCATCACAGCTGCGGCGCTCCGGAGCCCTCCGCAACAGATACGCAGGACTTCTATTTTTGCCGGACGCCGGAGCACAACGCAGCAATTCAGCACGGAGCAGATCGTGCGGGGCAGGAAGTCGAGCACAGAAACAAAATAAAACATCCGGTTAATTTTCAAAATAAAATACACAGTGTTCACGGTGGATCATATTTCCCTGCACTACACCTTGAAAACTATGTAATGGGCGGAGGCAGGCCTGAAGCAAAGAGCGTGGATACCAAGAGGGGAAGCTCCGTTGAATTTTTGCCAACAGCCACTAGGGGCGCTAACGCCATTTTGGACTGTTGCGCCCAGACAACATGCCAGATGTCAAGAAGAGAGGAGAAAAAAAGTAAAAGAAAACAGTGTAGTGCAATTAACTGCAACAACTATCAGTGGAACACCCCGCACCTGGCCTTCCACCATTTCCCGAAGGATCCCGACAGGTAAGAACTCCTGAGGTGTAAGTTTAACCCCTGAGGTATTTTAATATCAATTTAATATGCCAGTTTTGGAGGGAAGATAACACTTATAGAAGATTAACTTAATTACTCCTTCAAAATCACCCCATAAGCCAATCTACCAAAAAAAAAAAATACATATGTATATATATACACACACATATATACATATATATATATATATGTGTGTGTGTGTGTG
>NW_026079989.1:0-1360 GCF_006386435.1 Epinephelus moara | reverse complement strand
GGCTTAATTAGGGTCGAGATGAAGACCTCACTATTGGAAGTCTTTATTTCAGATGTCATTGTTTTTTGTGTGTTATTCCCCACTAAGGGGCGTGTTTTGCTGCTGTTCTTTGCAGCCTTTGGGGTGTTACCTGTGATAAATCTAACTAACAGTGAATATTTGTGTTGTTATGTGAAGGGGCCTTTTTTTTCCTTCTCTTTATTGGACATTAAATGCAAGCAGTTAAAATAGAAACTTATAATGTGAATGGTCTAGTCAATCCTTTTAAGAGAAGCAAGATTTTGACCAAACTGAAAAGAGACAAAGTTGAGGTGGCTTTTCTACAAGAAACGCATCTTTCCAATACAGAGCATGCTAAATTAAAAAGAATGGGCTTTAAGTATCAGTTCTCATCATCATATGCAGCTGGCCATAGGAGGGGGGTGGCAATATTAATTTCCAGTAAGATTAATTTTGAGCCCATATTTGAAAAGAAGGACACAGAAGGGAGATACATTTTTTTGAGAGGGAATTTAAATGGATCATTGATAACTTTATTGAATATTTATGCTCCCCCTAATTCGGATTGGAGTTTTTTTAGACAAATATTTGATTTGATAATAGCAGAATCTCAAGGTGTCTTAATTTGCGGGGGGATCTCAATATTAGATTAAGCCCTAAACTTGATTCTTCAAAAGTACGTGTTACTCAGCCCAGTCAATTGAACAAAAAGATCAATTTGACAATGGAAGATATTGGTTTAATAGATGTCTGGAGAGAGTTAAATCCTTTGAAGAGAGACTATACATATTTTATTCATATTTATTTTCAAGGATTGATTATTTTTTAATCTTTCGTAAAGATTTGCACAGGGTTGGTGACTGCAGCATAGGGATTATGGACCTTTCAGACCATAGCCCTCTTTATTTAGAACTACATCTCGAACAATATCAGAGAAACACCTTATGGAGATTAAACATTCATATATTGAATCATATGAAGGACCAAATTAAGAAAGATATTACTGAGTTTTTGGAACAGAATGACAATGGTGAGGTTTCACCTCCAATATTGTGGGACGCATGTAAAGCAGTGCTAAGAGGTAAGATAATTGGATATAGTTCTCATTTAAAGAAAGCTGATCTAATTCTTTTTGCTTAAAAAGAATTAGATCAGCTGCAAGCAGAATTGAAACAGCTAGAACAAAAGCACAAAGATGTAAATGACGAGAAGATTAAAGAAGCACTTAGGAAGAAAAAGAATGAAATAAATGAGATATACACAAGAGATATACAAAAGAAGTTAATATTTACAAAACAGAAATATTATGAAGGGGGAGGGAAAGCCAGCAAATTGTTAGCTTATAGGCTGAAAAGGCAGC
>NW_026079988.1:0-1135 GCF_006386435.1 Epinephelus moara | reverse complement strand
GGTCAGGATCAGCATAACTTTCTTTACTTTTTTCAAGTTTCTGTTTCCGATGGTCAGGATCAGCATAACTTTCTCTACTTTTTTCTGTACTTTTTTCAAGTTTCTTTTCCCGGTAGTCAGGATCAGCTCTGTACCTTCTTCTCATTTTTGCAAGTTTCTCCTCGTAATCTGGGTCCATTTCAGGTTTCCTTTTGATTCTCTGGGATCTGGTGACTTGCTGCAACCGTGTTTTGTGCTGAAAATCATTTTCTTCTTTACAAATTCCTGCACATATTGCTGAATAATTTTTATGCTTTACACATGTAACAACTTCATAATGATTTTCATTACAGTGTTTCAAATATATTGCGCCACAGTTGGAAGGCACGTGTTGAACATGCTGTTCACAAGTGTACAAGTTCCACCTGTTCTCATTGTAAGTATAAATGTTGATGTTGAATAAGTCAGCTGTAGCCAAAATTTCCAGTTCTGTAGCCCATGAGCCAACGTACTTCATGCGAGAAGATGCCAGATAATCATCAACTGAGGAGTATTCATTTCGTAAATAAGGTGTAAATGTCAAGTGATTTTGCTTCAGATGACTCACAACTGCTTTTCTGATTTTATTATGTTGATTTTCCTCTCCTCCACAAATAGAGAAAGAGATGGCTCTAAAAAAGCAGTTTCCATCAGCGTTTATGGACTTGGTATCACACGGTTCACCCATGGGACTAAATGAGTTTCTGTCTTCAGAGACTGTTTGATCCTCCATCTTCAATTTTGAACAGCTTTCTTGTCGCTGCTGTCTGGTGATAGGAAGGAATACCAAGTTGGGTTCTTTATGACCAACAACAACCACATCACAAGATTCCTCAAGTGGTCTGATATCATTATGGGTTTCAACCTCCATCATTTCCTCTGTCAAGATTTGCTTCACAACCAGTTCCGTGGCAGTGTCTTCATTGTCAACACAATTTTGTCTATTTTCATTGTCATCATTTTTATCAAGTGGTATGACATCTCTTAGGGTTTCAACATCATCCACTTTCTCTGTCAATGCTCTGGCAGTGACATCTTCATCACCTTGTCTGAGATCAGCATTCCAAAGTTGTGTCTTTGGAAAAGTAGCTTGGCTGCTAATAGACTCCTCTGCAGT
>NW_026079987.1:0-1240 GCF_006386435.1 Epinephelus moara | reverse complement strand
ATTTTCGTCACTTTTTTGACATACTATACTATGATTCATTTTCCATCACTTTTTTGAGATGCTATACTATAACTCATTTTCCATGACTTTTTTGACATACTATACTACGAATAAGTTTCGTCACTTTTTTGACATACTATACTATGACTCATTTCCTATCACTTTTTTGACATACTATACTACGATTCATTTTCGTCACTTTTTTGACATACTATACATTGATTCATTTTCATCACTTTTTTGACATACTATACAATGACTCATTTTCCATCACTTTTTTGACATACGATACTATGATTCATTTTCCATCACTTTTTTGACATGCTATACTATGACTCATTTTCCATCACTTTTTTGAAATACTATACTGTGACTAATTTTCCATTACTTTTTTGACATACTATACGATGACTCATTTTCGTCACTTTTTTGACATACTATACAATGACTCATTTTCCATCACTTTTTTGACATACTATAGAATGACTCATTTTCCATCACTTTTTTGACATACTATGCTATGACTCATTTTCTATCACTTTTTTGAAATACTATACTACGATTCATTTTCGTCACTTTTTTGACATACTATACATTGACTCATTTTCCATCACTTTTTTGACATACTATACTATGATTTATTTTCCATCACTTTTTTGACATGCTATACTATGACTCATTTTCGTCACTTTTTTGACATACTATACCATGACTAATTTTTGTCACTTTTTTGACATACTATAAAATGACTCATTTTCGTCACTTTTTTGACATACTATACTATGATTCATTTTTCATCACTTTTTTGACATGCTATACTATGACTCATTTTCGTCACATTTTTGACATACTATACTATGACTCATTTTCCATCACTTTTTTGACATACTATACTATGACTCCTTTTTCGTCACTTTTTCCACATACTAAACTATGACTCCTTTTTCATCACTTTTTTAACATGTTATACTATGACTCCTTTTTCGTCACTTTTTTGACATACTATACTATGATTCATTTTCGTCACTGTTTTGACATACTATACTATGACTCCTTTTTCGTCACTTTTTTGACATACTATACTATGATTCCTTTTTCGCCAGTTTTTTGACATACTATACTATGACTCATTTTCCGTCACTTTTTTGAACATACTATACTATGACTCATTTTCCGTCACTTTTTTGACATACTATACTATGACTCATTTTCCGTCACTTTTTGACATGCTATACTATGA
>NW_026079986.1:0-1041 GCF_006386435.1 Epinephelus moara | reverse complement strand
TCGAGAAAACGGCTTGTAAAAAAAAAAAAAAAAAACACGTCCGCTTAGGGCTTCCGTAGTTTCCAAATGCAAAGTAATGAAGGTTAATTATAATCCCACTTAAACACAGTCCCTGTCACAGTAAATCAGTCCCTTCTGTAATCAAGAAATTCAAAATTATAAACTTTGTGTCAGTGAAAATTGTTTCAATACAAATTTGGCCATGACACAAATCCAGGTAAAGCTCCTGGAATTAATTTTAAGTTGTTTTTAAACTGTGGGAGCAAAATTTAACAAATTTATGTCTAAGACTCTTAATGTGATACTTTCAGCTCTGCTTGGTTGTTTTTTCATCCATTGGAAAAGTCTCTGAATTTCATGTTTTCTGGAAGGTCTCATGTTAGAGAATGTTACAGTCAAAAAGGGCTGATATTTTTGGTTATTGCTGTATGGCAAAGATTTGAAACTAAGAAAAGTCTCTCTATTTTTAAGGGCCAAAAAATGAAGCTTGTGGAGTGGGAACCGTGCAAACTCTGGTATGTATAACTTATCAAGTGTTGCACATAGATAATTAGTGTGACAAGTATAAACTGTTGCCATACTTAAGATACATTTCTATGGTTAAGTTTGTCTATAATGCTGTTGAATAGGTGCTCAATACGTACTCATGACTATGTTTAATATACACAGCATAAAGTGTTTAAGTAAGATCCAACAAGAGCCACTAGAACAGCTTCAGTGTGCCTTGTCATTGATTCAACAAGTCTCTTCCAAAAGATATTCCCTCATTTGGGATGGTGATGGAGACTCCTATAGGTTTTCAACTGAGTTAAGATTTCATGAGTGCAAAGGCTATAGCATCATGACTTACATAATTTTCATCTTCATTAAACCATTCAGAGAGCCCTCCCACTCTTTGTACTGGAGCATGGTCATCCTGGAGTAAACCACTCCCATACACTGGCAGTATTTACATACACACCAATGATTGAGTTATGGTCAATACTGAGAAATATATTATGTCCAAGCTAAAAACGTACTGCTGTAATAGCCTGCATTATG
>NW_026079985.1:0-1094 GCF_006386435.1 Epinephelus moara | reverse complement strand
CATCTCCCACCGACAAGCCAGGAAACATCTACAACAGTGATGTCCTCATCGACAAAGCAACAACCTACATCTGCTACGACAATAGCACCCACAGTAACAACAGAATTGCCATCTTCAGCACCAACCCTCACAACAAATGCAAACACAGAGACTACCAATACTGATCATTCCACAACATCAATCAATCCGCCCACAACTACAGAGGTCTCACCAAGTNTGCTACGACAATAGCACCCACAGCAACAACAGAATTGCCATCTTCAGCATCAACTCTCACCACACATGGCAACACGGAGACTACCAACACTGATCATTCCACAACATCAATCAATCCGCCCACAACTACAGAGGTCTCACCAAGTGCACCATCCACGTTGCCTCTAAGTACTACTCACTCCACTCAGACATCAATCCCACAAAGAACTGAAACAACATCTCTAACAACCAGCACAACTCATCTCCCACCGACTAGCAAGGAAATATCTACAACGGTGATGTCCTCATCAACAACGCAACAACCTGCATCTCCTAAGACAATAAAACCCACAAGTACTGAATTACCTTCCTCAGCCTCAACTCTCACCACAAATGGCAACACAGAGACTACCAGAACTAAACATTCCGCAGCAACAATCAATCCCACCACAAAAACAGAGGTCTCATCAAGTGCACCACCCACATTGCCTACAAATACTATTCACTCCACTCAGACATCAACTAAACACAAAACTGAAACACCGGCAACAACCAGCACAACTCATCTCTCAATGACTAGCCAGGAAACATCTACGAGACATCAACTAAACACAAAACTGAAACACCGGCAACAACCAGCACAACTCATCTCTCAATGACTAGCCAGGAAACATCTACGACAATGATGTCCTCATCAACAACGCAACAACCTACATCTCCTACGACAATAAAACCCACAAGCACTGAATTACCTTCCTCAGCCTCAACTCTCACCACAAATGGCAACACAGAGACTACCAGAACTAAACATTCCGCAGCAACAATCAATCCCACCACAAAAACAGAGGTCTCATCAGGTGCACCGCCCACATTGCCTACAAATACTACTCACTCCACTC
>NW_026079984.1:0-2325 GCF_006386435.1 Epinephelus moara | reverse complement strand
CAATGGGAATAGCGCGCGTGCAGGTGGCTGCGCTATTATCAGCGGGTCCCGCTTCACTCCCAGCCTAGAGCGAGTCAATTTATGGAAAGACAAGTCGACCCTTTAATGGTTCCCATCAAAACCACTAAAAACATCATCAGAGTGGCCGACTACCGCGAGGATTCCTGTGGCGGACGCATGCAGCCTTCTCCCAGCTGACACACTCCGACCAAAACAAACACGCGGAGAGACATTTTGGGGAGTTTGACCAGGCTGTTCACTTCCCCAGAGAGAAGAGAAGTTCGCTTTTGCTCAAGTTTTCCAACATTTCCAGAGTGTGCTTCTTCCTCGGCCAGGATACTTTTGCAGCAGGCGGCAGAAGTGGCTCGTGAACAGTCCGCTCTGCGCCTTTATTTACTTTAGTTTATTTTTATTTACCGTTTTTGTCCAAGCGAGTCTGGTGGTTCATGCTCACAAATGTTAGCGGTCGGGCAAATGGAGGCTAACCGGCAGAGTGCTTTCGTCCTGGGCAGCACCCCGCTGGCGGCGTTGCACAACATGACCGAGATGAAGACGTCCCTGTTCCCGTATGCGCTGCAGCAGAGCCCGGCGGGCTTCAAGGCGCCCCATCTCTCCAGCCTCAACTCCCAGATGACCGGAGGGACCCCGCACGGAATAAGCGACATCCTGGGGAGACCCATCACCACGGCCGGACAGCTGCTCTCCGGGTTCCCCAGGATAAACGGCCTGGCCACCACCGCGGCCGCCGCAGCCGCGGGGATGTACTTCAGCCCGGCGATGTCGCGGTACCCGAAGCCCCTGGCTGAGCTGCCGGGGAGGGCGCCCATCTTCTGGCCCGGGGTGATGCAGGGTTCTCCCTGGAGGGACCCGCGGGTGCCTTGTCCCAGTAAGTGCTGCATGTCTGACTACCTGTCTGCCTGCACATGTTTAGGGGTTAATAGACGAGTTTATGAACTGTGTAAATTCAGAAAAAGCCCACACACCTCTGTGGGGCTGCACAATGATTTTAATGTTGCTTGTCGTGTGATTTTAGACATTATTCCGGCCTGTCAGAGGCCTGCCACCACACAGAGCAAACACACACAAGCAAAAATAAATGCATTAATTTTACACAGTCATCACAGCAAATCTAAATCTGTTCTAGTGAATATTATAGCTGTGGCAAATTATTATTATTAAACACTGCGTGGTCACCATTAGGCTACTTATCAGCATCACACTCTGGAAATTCCCAGTAGAAAATAAAATTCCAGTGTGATACTTAGCCGTGTAATAATAATAGTCTAATAATAATAAATAAATAGGCTACATAATAGAATAGTACCATTAATAGTTTGTCAGTATACTCGCCACGTAGCTTAGACACACTTAGAGGCGTTTGAGGAATATTTGAGGCTCATATTGAGTTAACTTACAGGAGCATCACTTTCCAAATTGCATGTGAACTTTATCAATATTAACAGTTGACAATATTAATAACCAACCCTCCTTTTGTTTTGTTTTTCCAGGTCAGGCTAATTTAATGTTGGACAAGGACGGCAAGAAGAAACACTCCAGACCGACCTTTTCAGGACAGCAGATTTTTGCACTGGAAAAAACTTTCGAGCAGACGAAATACCTGGCCGGCCCAGAGAGAGCCCGCCTGGCTTACTCCTTAGGAATGACCGAGAGTCAAGTCAAGGTAAAAAATCAGCCTAGTTATTTATCTATTTATTTATTTTGAAATGTGGAAAATAATATTTGGTCGCCTTTCACCTTTATATAATCTGTGAAATTCCACTTTTGGCCGCGCAGGCCAAGGATAAAAAGTAATTTGTGATCAGTGACACACCGCCTATATTATTCAAATGATTATTATTACTGCTATTTTTAATAATGTTGTTGCTGCTATTAGTAATTGCTATATTATTTACACCTGCTGTGGTTAGTTTAGTGGACCATATCTGATCCTCGCCTTTGATTACGTGTTAATTTGTGGACCTGTTGAGCATCTGTGCGCATGTCTCTGCCTCCTCAACAGGTTTGGTTCCAGAACAGAAGAACCAAATGGCGGAAGAGACACGCGGCAGAAATGGCCACGGCCAAGAAGAAGCACGACTCAGAGACGGAGAAGATGAAGGAAAGCTCGGATAACGAGGACGACGACGAGTACAACAAACCACTGGACCCAAACTCAGACGACGAGAAAATCACGAGACTGTTGAAAAAGCACAAGGCCACCAACCTGGCGCTGATCAGCCCCTGCAGTAACAGCTCGGACACCTTGTGATGCCCACAGCTGGGGGGCCAAAACGAGGGGGACCAAAGGGTCCAGCAAAGACTTGT
>NW_026079983.1:0-1384 GCF_006386435.1 Epinephelus moara | reverse complement strand
TTTAGGGGGAAAGCTTGTTGTTCCCCAGGAAATCGTTTGTACCAAGCAGAGGCCTGACATAGTGTTGTGGTCAGTGAGTCAACGGATAGTTTATTTCATTGGGCTGATAGTTCCTTGGGAAGACTCAGTGGAAGAAGCCTATGAAAGAAAAATGCTTAGATACCCAGCCAACATTTGTATGTGGGGCCCATGTGGGTCGTAAATGGCCGTGAAAATGGGCCCTATGTGGGATTGTCCACAGGTTCCACATTGGCCCCATGCCAGTTGCACACATGGGTGGGTTTACCCAATAAGGGCCCAGATAAGACGCCCATTTTGGGCCCATACCCACTTGGTACCCAGGTAGCCCTAGCATAACCTATGTGGGGCCCACTTGATTAAACCCAACCATGTGGGCAAATGGAATGGGGCCATTATGGAACCCATGGAGAATCCCATATAGGGCCCATGTTTTAACCCATTTGGGCCCCACATACAAATGCTGGCTGGGAAGTGGGGTGTAGGGGATTCATAGCAAGATCAGCTGTCTCGCTCCTGGGGAACTCGGAGTGTTATTTTTCTTCTTCTTATTATTTTTTCTTCTGCCAGATTTTGGTGCATAACTTGTGCCACAGCTTTGAGCGCACATAGGGTCTTCATAAAACATATAGATTCAAGATTCAAAGTGTTTATTGTCATATGCACAATAAGGACAAGCGTTTCCTTGCAGAATGAAATTCATTCTTTTCTGTCACCAATTAATGCCAAACAATATAAATCTGAAGTATAAAATAGATCAAAACAGGATCATTCACACTAATCATAATATAAATTCTGTGATACCCTGAAACGCATTATATTCTTAGATAGTTATCGTACCATGAAAATCTCATACCGTGGCAGCCCTAGTGTGCTCGGATTAATTTGGCACAGCAGTCATAATAATTTTGTTTTAATAGAAACTCAACTCCTGACATTAACTGCTGGTGTTCTTCACCACTGTTTTGGAAGAAGGAAATAATGGGAGCAACAGGGGGACCAGCTTTAAAGGGGCAAAAAGTGAAATCGTTTCACCGCTAGGTTTGCTGTTGTGCACTGCCTGTAGACCAAAACAAAGTGTGTCATGTTCTCCGTGAGTGAGAGCGATGTTTAGTCTGGCTACATTTTACAATGCTAATTGCAAATGTTAGCTGGGCTGCCGGAATACTCACCTAACACAAATGTAACGCCTGACCCATTGCTGGGACTGAGCCGCTAATAACTCAAGCTCCGGACATTAACCCATGCTACGATTGTAACATTAAATTTAATTGTATCGACGTAGCGACATGTGCCTAACGTTACTGTAACACTAAAATCGACATTTGACTGTATGTTGTTACTTAACGTTACCTGTCCAGGAGAA
>NW_026079982.1:0-1076 GCF_006386435.1 Epinephelus moara | reverse complement strand
GGGCTAAAGGAATACAAGGCTCAATAGAGCTGTAACTCTCAGTCAGCCTGGCTACAGTGCTGAAAAGAAACCTGGGGTTATTCTTGTTTTCTTCTATTAATGCTGAGTAATAGTTTGCTCTGGCATTGCGGAGGCCCCTCTTATACATTTTGATATTGTCTGCCCAGATTAAACGAGATTCTTCCAGATCGGTTAATCGCCAGTTCCTTTCAAATTTTTGCATCATTTGTTTTAACTTACGGGTTTGAGAGTTATACCAAGGAGCGAACTTTCTTTGCTTTGTTAACTTCTTTTTAAGAGGAGCTACAGAGTCGAGTGTTGTTCGCAGCAAGCCTATGGCGCTATCGACAAGATGATCAATTCGGGAGAGGTTAAAGTCAGCACGGGAAACCTCTGTTACTGAAGGACTTGGTATTGAATTTAACGATGGAGTAATCATTTCCTTAAATTTTGCGACAGCACTATCTGATTAACATCTAGTATGGTAACTGTTGCTTAGTGGCATCTAATCGAGTAAAAAGAAATCAAAAGTAATCAAATAATGATCCGATAACGAGGGATTCTGTGGAAAGACTGGTAGGTTATCAATTTCAATTTCATACGTCAGAACTAGATCGAGGGTATGGTTAAAACAGTGAGTGGGTTCATGTACACCCTGACTGAAGCCAATGGAGTCTAATAATGAGATAAACGTGGTTGCCAGGGAGTCATTATCAACATCAACATGAATGTTAAAATCGCCTACAATTATAACTTTTTCTGATTTAAGAACTACACTGGATAAAAACTCTGAGAATTCAGATACAAATTCAGAATAGGGGTCAGGAGCACGGTACACTATAACAAATAATATTGGCTGCGAGGTTTTCCAGGTCGGATGTAAAAGACTAAGAACGAGGCTTTCAAATGAATTATAATCAGACTAGGAATATGGGTATTATTATGACTGGGAGGAGTGGATTCATTTAGACTAACATATTAATCTGGACACAGCCAGGTTTCAGTGAGACTGAAACTGACTGAGACTGTAATTAAACCTCTCCTAAAAAAGCCCACCCTGGATCCAGAGGTGTTAG
>NW_026079981.1:0-1519 GCF_006386435.1 Epinephelus moara | reverse complement strand
CGCGGCGTACGGCGGCGGTGTGTGTTGCACTTAAATCATCCAGGTCATGGTAATCTCAAATGATATTTCAGGCAACTGGACTTGCTTGCGTTTCTTTAAAGACGTTTCGCCTCTCATCCAAGAAGCTTCTTCAGTTCTAAATGACTGGTGTGGAGTGTCAGGCTTTAAACTCTGTGTAGGTGTGAACTCTTACAGTCATTGAGGTCACATGTGAGCTCTTAGTTTCAGAGTCGTTGACCCACCCGGCCATTATGTGTATTGTTAGAGTTAGATGGGACCAGGTGTGAATGTTGTCTGGGGAGGAATCCCAAGATTTCACTGTAGGTGGGTGATAATTGGTGTTGTAGGCCACCTCCTCTGTTTAACAATGGTCATTCCAGATTGATGTAGATGGCTTCTTTCAAGCTTCTTTCAAACCATCTTTCCTCCCTGGCGAAGATGTGAACATTGCTGTCCTCAAGTGTTCCATCTCCTTTAGATGTAAATGGCCAGCTGAGTCTTGACCTGGCGAGCTAGCTCTCCTGTGCTGTGCCATGCGCTTGTGGAGTGGTTGTTTTGTTTCACCAAAGTACAAATCTGTGCAGTACAGTCTGTAAGCACAGTGAGGGCTTCCACCACCGACAAAAGCACGGCTGTGCTATGGGCTCACCAGTGTGCCCTATAGTGGCCAACCTTTACATGGAAGATGTGGAGAAGAGAGCTCTAACCACATTACAGGAAGTGCTCACTGGTTCAGATATGTGGATGACACCTGGGTCAAAATCAAAATTATAGAAGTGGAAACCTTCACAGAAAACATTAATGCAGTGGATCCCAACATCAAATTCACACAGGAGAATGTCAGAGCAGACAGTCTACCCTTCTTAGACTGTGCAGTACACATTGAAGAGGACAGAAGCCTAAACATCGAGGTGTACAGAAAACCTACACATGGACCAATACCTGTTGTTCGACTCTCACCACCCACTGGAGCACAAGCTGGAAGCCATCAGAACCCTGAACTATTGGGCCGTAAAGGTGCCTACAAGGACAGAGGGGAAGGTGAAAGGACAGAAACACATCAGGGAAGCACTTTAAACCTGTGGCTACTAGAGGCTGACATTTTTTTGGGAGTCCCACGGGTCACCTGATTCCCGTGGGATTCCCACGGGATGGGAATCAGTTTCACTATTCTTCACGTGATTGGGATGGGATGGGAAAAAAAGTCAACGGGAGAGGGCGGGATTGGGAATCATAATTAGGCCTGTCGCGATATGCGAGTCGGTTAATTGCACGGTAAATTAAAAGGGATTAATTGCCATATTCATGCATGTTTGTTTTCCTTGTCTCTCTCCACCAAAGAGACTGGATGACAAGAGCGTGCAGCCAGGTGAGTTGGTTCATTAGCATAATGAACGGAGGGAAAGCTCTTGTCATCGAGTGTCTTTGTCTCGGGCTACACACACACACACACACACACACACAGTGCGATCTTGTGAGGAGGAAACGAGGCGGAGAAGAAAACAGAGAGTTGAGCATA
>NW_026079980.1:0-1060 GCF_006386435.1 Epinephelus moara | reverse complement strand
AGCTCAGACGCTCCTCAGGATCAGCTCCACAGTTCCACAATACCAATATCGATATATCCACTTTTTCCCCACTTATTTTAGGGGATCTTCAGGTCTCTTCTGTAGTGGAATAAACATCATATTAAGCATGTATACTCTTATCATGATGGCCCACCAGCAGATGGAGACACAAAATACAATACTTTAATGTAATCATTCATTGTGCAGAATAAGAAAAAGCATGTTGGCTGATTCTGATAGTTCATTTTAAAGATATCGGTCAATACTGATGATGTGCCAATATTATGGTAGATCCCTAATACGTAGAAAGGATTATAGGTGAGTGACTGAGTATATGAGGTCATTATTAAATGTGGAGTGTGTGAACAATTGTGAATCTCAGTTCTACGCGTGTGGATTTGCTTTTTACACACACAGAGTTTTGAAACAAACTTTCCACCGGTCTGAACGAAAATGCACTCGTATCACTCGGCCATTTTCGGATAGCACGTGATCACCCAGCTGATGACGTAATCTCCGCATGTCAAAGTAAGAGCACGCAGTCTTTCTATGAGCTGTTTTTCTTTTCTTTTTTTAAATAATCAGCAATAAGTAATGTGCATTCATTGTTTTATGTTAATGTCATACAGTGAGTATTAGTGTCAATTCAATTTCAATTTTATTTATAAAGCCCTGAGACTCTGCTGTGGAGCCTTTAGAACCTCCCCAATCCATGCACTAGTTATTGAAATGGGAGAAATGCCCCTATGGTTAAGACGCATTAAGTTAGGACCACAGTACTGGATAAAAATTAGTAGGAGTACTCAGACCTTCCCAGCTAGGTGTCAGTTACAAAAGGTGGAAGGAGGCAACAGACATGAGCCATATATTGCCAGAATAAATCAGTGGGCAAGGAAACTGTGCATGGAACAGGGTGGCATGGAACAAACAAGCTGGTTATCAATACCACCGTGGGTAATGCAGGAATTAAACATCAAGCTGTGCTTTCTTCAAGACAAGAAAGAGGTGAACAAAATACAAGAATATCTGTAGTGGAGATCTCTAGATGTAGGGCTAGTTC
>NW_026079979.1:0-1460 GCF_006386435.1 Epinephelus moara | reverse complement strand
TCAGCGGTGTCAAATCGCCATACTTGGAGTGTACAAGTGTGTAAGACATTCACATGCAAATGTATGCAGATGACGCAGTAGTCTACACACCTGCTAAAAATGCCCGGGAAGCTGGCAAAATTCTTACGTCAGTGATGTCACAAATTCAAGCTTGGCTACGCAAATCATGTCTCCTATTAAACAGTAAAAAAACAGTATGTATGATATTCTCAAAAAAAAAAACAGCTAATGGGACCCGTTCTAACATATTTCTGGGTGAGGAGGAACTGGCAATGGTGCAAGAATTCAAATATCTTGGTGTCGTTCTGGACCCTTCTCTAACTTTTAAAAACCATGTTAAAAAAATATCAAAAACAATCAAGTTCAATCTATCGAACTTTAGATATATTAGACCATCGCTAACAACAACTGCGGCAAAAATGTTTTTGCATACAATGATTTTCTCCCATATGGAATATTGTTTCACCAACTGGTCCCTTACAGGTATAACTACACTTGACCACATAGAATCACTATACAAAAGAGCCTTAAAAATATTTGATAAAAAAACAATCTCATATCATCACTGTCATATTCTGGTGAAACATAATTTCCTAAGCTTTGAAAACTTCAAAATTTTCTAATATGCTTGCACTATTTATAAAGTACTCCATGGACTTGCACCACCACCACTACAAGAATTTATTAAACCAAAACCTGTCAATGGCACTACAACCAGGGCCACAATCAGAGGAGATTGTGAGGTGCCTTTCAGACGTACAACATTTGGCCAAACTGTTTTATCAGTTAGAGGCACTAACATATGGAATGATATACCTTTTACAATAAGAGAATACCCCACACTTAGTACATTCAAAACTCATCTCAAAAACTGGCTTAAAACCAATCAACATTGTAATTATCGCTAATCTGTACAGTTATGTGGTGCGTGTCTGTATGAGTGCAGACCTGCACCACATTTCTTTTCAATTATCATACACTCATCCCTTTTGTATTTTGTGTCCTGAATGTTTTCTGCCTTGTCAAATTTGATTGTATTGTATGTTTGGTTTTCTTATACGGTACTGATTAGCAGAACCCCAGTGGCTTGGCCTATTCCAGGCGGCAGGAATGGACTGACCCAACTGGGCGAACAGATTTATTTATATAGTATACTACTTCATATTACGCACTTTAAATAGGCAACCATGCACGTTATGAACTGATACTGTAAATTGGCACTTTGCACTTCATAGACCCATTAGCTGCTATGTTTGAATGTGAAATCTCCTGTTTTTTATTGTTGTTACTTCCTACTTAAATTGTGTATTTTTGTTACCTGCCAAGGGACTCCGAATGTGAATTAGCGTTGCGCTAACTTCGGCACATTTACTGTTGTTCATTAATGTGCATTGTCCCTTTTAAATTAAAAAAAAAAAAAAAAAAAAAAATGTTTGTCTGTAAACGGTACTGTAAACATA
>NW_026079978.1:0-1053 GCF_006386435.1 Epinephelus moara | reverse complement strand
GTCTGAAGTCAATGACACAGTATTTTTCTGCTGGTCCAGAGTGTAAGATTTAGGAGATTAAGCGGTGCCTAGCAGTGATGATTGCAGATTGCAACCAGCTGAACCTTCTCCTGGTTAGAATTCCGTCAGTGTTCTTAGTTCAGGAGATTTTTACTGGGAGCCAGATTATCCACAGAGGTCTCTCCCTCTCCAAATAAATGGACTAGGTGATTAAAACTGGTAAAATCACTGAATAAAGCAGTTACAAATCAGTGTTTGTCCGACGGTGTTTGACATTTAGGAGACAGGCTGCTAGTCCAGCACCTGCTAATCTGTGCTCACCTTATTTCTCTGATAACTTAAGATCTAGATGTTCAGGAGGTTATTACCAGGAGCCACATTATCTGCGGAGGTCTTTTCCTCCCACAAACAAATGGATCAGGTGATTTAAACTGGTGAAAACACTGAGTAAAGAAGTTTCATGTTAAAAAAATCACTGTTTTTCCAGTGCTCTCATCATGGAGGGGCTGCTAACCCTGTATAGAGCCAGTGTTTCGTTTGTCTGGTCTGGGCTACTGTAGAAACATGGTAGCGCAACATGACAATCTCCGTAGCTGAGGACCTGCTCCTTATGTAGATTCTAAACAGCTCCTGCACACTGCACCTTTAAAGGATGCATTATTCAGATAGTAAGATGCAACTGCGTAGGCAAGTTCATCATGTGAGTACACTATGCTTGTTACACAAACAGGGACACGCGGATGGGTTGTGGGTGGGTGAAATAATACATCACTATTGAGGAAAATATCAGTTACATTGTAAATGAATCTTGAATCCTCAACATTCACTCAAACGTATCACATAGCAGAGAGCAGAGCAGAGCAGTTGTCTGACTCCCCATGAGGAGCGATGCTGTGCACATTTACGCAGGAGGAGCATCATAATAATCATCATAATCATCATAATCATATCCCACGATATTTGCTGCAGTGAAATTACTGCTCTGACTACATTACTCTCGACAGAAAAGCCCCTTGTGCCTTACTTTGCACCCAGATGATGCACTGTTTAACA
>NW_026079977.1:0-1029 GCF_006386435.1 Epinephelus moara | reverse complement strand
AATAAAATCACAGACAGCAGGATTCTTGAGAATAGTTTAATTAATTATTTTCAGACCACATACACATTAATATGACCATCCATGTTATTCTGTACAAGGTGCAGACACACCAAACTGACATCAAAGAACTAGCGGCAACGAAAGCCAACTGTTGCATCGTCTACGTCGCCTCACGTCACCCTGTGTCAGTTGCATTTGAACACACCACAAAGACTACTCATTTATTTTGGCACTGCCCCATTGTCAAAAGACTCTGGAGTGATATTTGTCATTTTATTGCGAACAATATTAAAAAATAATTTAAGCTGTTTTGGAGGGATGTGTATTAAAAAATAATTTAAGCTGTTTTGGAGGGATGTGCTGTTTGGACTTTTTGACTTTAACAGAAACACGACAAAACCCATTGAAATATTTATTATTAATCTCATCTTACTTTTGGCAAGATTTCACATTCACAAATGTAAGTTTACACATAGAAAACATTTTATATTTTTAATATTTTCTTGTAAACTCTTATCCCCCCTGGCATATGTGATATATGACATATATGTGTAATGTTGAAGATCTGCATTCTGTAAACTTCCTGTCTTAAATAAAGTTGTGGGGGAAAAAAAGAAGACTACATCCGACTGCCAAGTAGCACGTATGTTCTGCGCCTGCGTGAAAGGAAATAACGCAAAAAGGGAAACCGGAAGTCCGTTGAATGCATGAGATCAACAATGTAGCGCGGAGTGACAGAGTGATACATCCTGTCAGCCGAGGGGTTTCCTATCTGTGCAGCCGAGCACCGCAGCACCTCCACGGACTATTACATCCAGACAGTCCCGGTGTTTCCTCCGCAGGCTCCACTTCACTCAGCTGCCCGATAAACCCGCTGCTTCTTCCCACTTTAACCTGAATAACAAACCAGGGCTCGGTGCTCCGGTTGGATCCAAACGGAGAGCCGGGGTTAACGTTAGCTGGGAAGCTAGCGGAGGCTAACTGGCTGCTTCCCTACGGTCATGCTGCGGCTAACGCTCCGCTAGCTGC
>NW_026079976.1:0-1268 GCF_006386435.1 Epinephelus moara | reverse complement strand
CCTCAGTCGGAGAAAAGAGACTGAACAGGCGATCACAGAGCTATATATATGGGCTCTGATTGCACCCGCAGATCGGAGGTGTTAATATGATTAATTTGCTACATTGTCTCCTGAAACAGCTCGCCCTCAGAGAGAGTGACCCATACGGTGGCGTGTTGACCTTTATTCATAGAACCACAGTTACCTTCCGTAACCATCCGTTTGTCAAAGATTTGGCTTAATGTCCTTGATTAATAGTTGTGGAGACGTCCCCATATAATATAATTTAATGTGGAAGTACAACTTATCTTATCAACCTTGATCATAACAAAGTATATGAACTTTCATCACTACTCATTTTAGAGAGGACACCAAAAGAAAACACACTCTTTGTTCATGTAAACTTATGGGCTCCAATCTGCATCCAGGCAGGGAAAATTAAAGGCCTGCTAACATTAGCGATGTGGCTGACCTAGATAGTGAGTTACCTATGGCTGATTATGACAGCTAAACAAACAAGTATCCATTGTTTGTATACTAATCTAAACAAAGAACATTTTCTTGTGGTGTCCTTTCTAAAATGAGCAGCGGTGATAGTACTATATTCTGTTATGATCAAGGAGTTAATAAGCACACAGCGTCAGCTAGCTAGTTCAAAAGTTGTCTGTTACTAATAAGTTCATTTTTATACAATTCTCGTGGGATCCCTCCCTTTTTTTTTCTCCCTTTTTTTTTGTCAATTCAAGAGTGTCTGACTGCAAGCGGCAAAGCTGAAGCCAGAAGGCAGCAAGATTGGTTTGTATAACTGCCTTATCAGTTTGTTTGTCTGCAAAATACCTCAAAAAGTTATGAACGGATTTTGATGAAATTTGGATAATGAAAGGTGGAAAGGTGGATAATGGGACAAGGAACAGATGATAAAATTTTGGTGGTGATCGGTTGAAGCAAAGTGGATAAAATAATAAAAAAAAGTCTATCATCTGACAGCCTCAGCAGCAATTCGATTTCTAATAATGAGATGGTGAAAATAGCGCCATCTGGTGGCCGGAAAGCACGTCTTGTTCTACTTGCTAAATATTGTTGTAAGTTGAAGTTGAAAAAGTTAAGTTGAAATTAATTTTCTGTGTTGGAAAAAAATAAAGTGAAAAATACAAAAAAAAAAAATTATATTCTGTGTTGGTACAAAATAAAAACTAAATGAATACACCACAGTGTCTCCATGGTGAAGGCATATATAACCTAATAATGATAGGGAAGCAAATAACCTAATTGTGATGCAGGCTGCAAAA
>NW_026079975.1:0-1096 GCF_006386435.1 Epinephelus moara | reverse complement strand
TTATTGGGAACATAGACATATAGTCTATGATTGGTAATACGTTAGCATGTTAGCGAGCTAGCTAGCCGTTGGTTGGAAATTTTGCTGACAAGTGGCGTCAGTTCACTTCATTCTGCTTTCAATAGCTCCACACTCATTAAGCGGTAACGTTTAATAACCGATTAATTAGCGCAAAATGAAGTGAATTACAAGAGGTGCATATTGTCCCCATGTGTTCTCCCACTCATCAGCCTCTCGGCCGGGAGGGGGAGGAGGAGGGAGGGAGCCGTCGGGCCCGGCACCTGTTCCTGTTCATGTTCGTGTTCGAGTCCGTTAGGGAGTATCATTTTTTTCTTTTTGTTAGGGAGTTTAAGCAAGGCGATGGTCTTTTTGACTTCATTGCTGCAGAAAAAGCGACGTCCTGCTTATTAAAAGCTTGATGGTGTAAATTAATTAGATTATTATGTTATAAAGATCCGCTCTACGTGTGATTAAAGAGGAGCAGAGGGGCAGATTGACTTGTTGTTCGGCGCAGATAAATGCTGTTCAGGCTTCTCCCTCCTGTGTGAGCCTGCAGCGTCACGCATGTTACGCATTTATGCCGGCGTTGTTTGGTTCTGTGTTAAAAACAAAAGGCAGAATATAGAAGAGTGTTCGTTGCGCTGATATTGCGCGATCTCTGTGTAAAAAGGGCCTCTCTCTCCTCTCCGTTGTCAGTGTCAGTGGACAGGCAGGAGTGGAAGAGCTCTGAAACTTTCTTGCACTTAATAGTTCTATTATGTGATGAAATATATTAATAGTTTGTTTGATCATCACCTTCCCATCGTGCAATTGATTGATTAAAGCACATTTGTGATTGTCCATATGTTTTTTTGTTTTTTGTTTTTTTAGAAACCAAGCTGCCCTCAACACACACACACACACCAGTAAAAGGTAAGGTAAAATTTAAATTTATTAAAGTTTTACTATCAACTTCATCTGTATTGGCCAGGCACCATAAATGGTACTCTAACATTTGTCAGCCTAAATACATTTGTAAGATTTGTTGGTGCACTATTTTTTGTGTTCATTAAAAATACACACGTAGCTGAAGATGATGTCTACTTACTGGAGGGGC
>NW_026079974.1:0-1000 GCF_006386435.1 Epinephelus moara | reverse complement strand
ACTTTGTACTTGAAGATAACTAAGCACCTTACATCCAGCAGCAGAGCCTGAGAAGATTTTGGAGAGTACCCTTTGTTTGCTGCTCTGTTAGAAGTCTAGTTTTAACACAGAAGAATGGGACTGGATAAAAGGGCTCAAAGTGAAAAACAAAGAATTGGCTGGACACAATAGTTTTGAAGCCCCCAAGGAGGTATCACTTGTTCGCTATGTTGCCAACTCTGAGAGGGTCTTCCTCAGGCAAAGGTATTGTGACTTTTTTGTAGTGGGGCAAACAGAAAGATAATCAGCCAATTATGTGTTGTTTTTTTTAGCCTCACTATATAAGCCTCAATACCGAGCAATACCCACAGAACCTTCTCATATGTCACAACGTCACAAATAAATAATACCTCCTATGGGACTTAAAACTATTCAGTGTGCAGATATTTCCTTGTTTTTCACAAAAGGAGTAGGAGTTTCTCAGTGAATTTTCTTCATTTGTCTTAAAGAAATGTTCAAACAAAACCAGCACATAACATCAGCTTTTCATTTCTTTTTTTACATTCTGCTAAGACAAATGCAAACTTGGGTAAATGTTAAGACATAAATGAAAACATTAAGATGCCATTAATAACTATTATATTTTGTTAATGGTTTAAATCACCACTATATTTCCAATCATCACAGGAAACTGATGAAAGACAGCTTTCAGAAAATTTGCTTTTACTCTAAAGTAAATTTTGTCTGATCCATTTTATATAGCAAAAGTTATAACCATTACACAAAGAGTTTAACAAAATTAAGTCAAAGCTTGCATTCATGAAAACATCCATATTAAAAGGTTACAAAAAGTACACATGAAATTAATGAAAAGATTTATAACAGTAATTATAAAACCTATGGATTAGGACCCAGTGTCATAATTTGCAAAATCTTAATTTCTTGTGAAACAACCTCTTTACTGTGGAGTAAATATCACATTGGTCAAGGCGTTGTAACTTTCCTCAAGTGTCCTACATGA